>NW_003303534.1:5053-11343 GCF_000142945.1 Phytophthora infestans T30-4 | reverse complement strand
CAAGACCCCCCCTACGATGTGGCACCACCCGGCAGGGCGGCCGGCAGGCTGCCCGACTCGGTATCGCCGGGTGCCGCGCTCACAGCCGCCACAGCTCGGGCCTTGGCGGTCCGCCATTGGCCCTTGGAGCTCGACGGCGACAGCAGCGACGACGAGGATGCTCAAGACCCCCACGCCGCCGCCCCAGAACCCCCAGAAGACGTCGCGAGTGTGCTTGCCCCACCCGGCAGGGCAGGCAGCATGCTCGCCGACCCAGCAGCGCTGGCAGCCGGTCTGGCTCGCGCTCCGCCGCCCCCATCGGCACCCCAGGACCCAAGCCCCGCTTCCCAGGCTGGCCCCGCCTCCCAGGCTGGCCCCGCCGGCCAGAACCCTCGCGCCGTCGCCCCAGACCATGTTGAAGTCCACACAGTCGTGGCACCACCCGGCAGGGCGGGCGGCATGCTGCCCGACCCGGGGTTGGTTGACTCAAGCCTAGCAGCGGCTACCGCAGCTACTCCAGCTCCGGTAGCTGCTACTGCTACAACTGCTCGCGCTGCTGCTCGCGTCGCCGTGGAGCACCACGCGCACGCTGAACCGAACCAAGAACATCTACCGATGGCTCGCGTGCTCGTGGAGCCCATGCAGGTCGACGAGTGCAGCAGCTGCGACCGCAGCACTTTGACAGCCGACGACGGGAGCGGTGACGACGTTGCAGCCCCAAGCTCCTTGAACAGCAACGACGTCGCCGCCCCCATGGACGTTGACTCCGGCACTGATTGCCCTCCAGCGTTGCAACAGCCGCCCCAGCGACCGCGTGCGCTGCACGTAGGCAGCAAGCGCCGCCGACTCGACGCAGATGATGAGGAAGAAGCTCGCCAGCTGCAAGAAGAGGAGGAGGCTGGCATCCATGCCCCAGCGCTCAGGCTATCCGCGGCCAGCGCTCAACCGGCCTCCGTCCTCGCCGTGTACACGCACAACGCGTCGCGGTTCGACTGCACGCTGTACGCGTACACGGCCGGCAGCTTCGCATCACTGAAAACGCACAGGAACTCTCGGCACCGCCGCACCGCATTCCTCGACCGATTCTCGGCGGGTTGCGCGTGTGGCGTGCCCTTCGCCTCGAGGCTGGCTGCAGCAAGACACGCGCAAGCGTGCGCCAGCCTCTCGAGCGCACCATTGGCCGAGGCTTCGTCGGCAGCAGGAGCATCAAGCCACACTGTCGACGAAGCCGACTCCACCGTCTCAGCCGCGGGTCACACCGAGCCCGACCTGCCCCGCCACAACGCCACGGAGCTCACAGCGTCCCCCCCGCTGGTGAGCTCCCCCGATGTTGAAGTGCAGGCACCAGAGACAGAGGCCACCGAGAACCGCTGGGGCACTCCACTTCCGCGCGTGCTGGTCGCGTCTAGGATCGCCGGGCGCCTCGCTCAGGTGCCACCCCCACGCTGGGGCCCCCCGCTACCGCGCACTACCATCGCGGGCCGCATTGCGACGAGGCTCGCCGCCACACCTGCCCCCCGCTGGGACCCACCGCTGCCACGAAGCCTGGTTGTGTCACGCATCGCCGCCCGCCTGCTACCCGCGCTACCAGACGCGCCTGCATGCGAGGAAGAGGCCAAGGACAGCGACACGATGGACTGGGCGCCAACTTGGACAAACGAGGAGACCAAGGACAGCGAGCCGCATGACGAAGCGCCAGGGCAGGTCGACGAGGAGACCATCGACGACGCCGACGGCGAGTGGCTTTTGCGCTTCGACGGTGCTTGCCGTGCAAACCCAGGCCCAGGCGGCGCCGGCGCAGCTCTCTTCAAGCCCAGCGGCCCCGTAGTGTGGACTTGTTCCCACTACGACCCGAGCACCACGGCAACGAACAACACAGCAGAGTACACTGCGTTGCTGCTCGGGGCCAGGGCTGCCGCCGACCACGGCGTCACGAAGCTGCGCGTCGAGGGCGACAGCACGCTGGTCATCCAGCAAGTGCGGGGCATCTTCGCGACGAGAAGCACGCGGCTCCGAGCACTGCGCAACAAGGTCAAGCTCGAGCTCGCGCGCGTGGGGAGCTTCTCGCTCCACCACATCGACCGGCAGGCGAACGGCCACGCCGACCGCCTCGCCAACGCCGGCCTCGACCGACGCCGCACCAAGCTCGAGTGCAGTGTGCACCCCGATGGCAGGGGCTGCACCAACACCTCTGTGGCGACCGCAGCGCCTACTGCTCCTGCAGCGCCCTTGCCCCCAGCCCGGCCTCCTGCAACTACAGCCGCTCCGTCTCATGATGACGACCACAGCGTTCAAGGCGACATCGACGATGGCGAAGTATACGCTGCAATGTGCATCGGCCCCGATGCGGTGCCGCACCGCCGACCGCGCCTCCGCCTACGGCACTTGACGGACGAGGAGTCCGAGGAGGCTGGCGACGTCGTGGAGAGGCTGGCAGCGTCGCTGGCGGCGAAGATTGCAGACGCGCCCGACTGGGAGACGGCGGAGGGCTACATCACAGCCCTACCGTACGCTCTCTACGACAAGCTGCAGCCGTACTCCCAGGCCCAGCCTCAGCCTCCAAGCCAACAGCAGCAGCAGCAGCAGCAGCGACCACGGCAGCAGCAGCAAACACGGCAGCGTCGACAGCGGAGAGGCAAGCGCGGCGGTGGCAGCCAACGCAGGCAGCGGAAGACGCGCCGCCGACGGCCCCCGCGGGTGACACGCCACCACCGCGAGCACCGGATCGATGAAGCCCTCGACGACCTCCACGCGATCGAGAGCAGGCGCCCTCAAGACAGGACGGCCATCAGCAAGGCCAGGCGTCGAGTCGGCCGCATCCGCTCCGCCCTTGACCAGCACCAATTGCGCCACCGCTTCGACACCGATGAGAAGGTGTGCGTGGACGCCATCCTGGCTGGGGCGCGAGCGAGCCAAGGAGCGACAACGGCACCACCGTCGGCAACCACGGACCCCCCAGCTCCGATGGACGACAGCAGGTGCCCCATTCCCGGCGACGATCTATGGAGGTTTTTCGACAGCGTTAACACGCCACGGCGGTCGTTCGACGCAGAGGCACCAGACGGAGCTGCCTTCCGCGAAGCGATGGCGTGCTTGCCCGCCGCCACGAGAGCCCAGGAACTGCTGACGGAGGCGCCTACGGTGGACGAGGTTGAAGACCAGATTCAGCACGCCCGCGCCAGCTCCAGCCCCGGCCTCGACGGCGTTGGTTACGACATCTACAAGCAGTTCGCCGCCCACCTCCTGCCAGCACTGCACACAGCGTTCGTGTGCTGCTGGAACCACAAGCGGGTGCCTCAGAGCTGGAAGCTCGGCGTGGTGCGCCTTCTCCACAAGAAAGGCGATCGACAGGATCCTGCCAACTGGCGGCCGATCTGCTTGCAGCAGACCATCTACAAGCTCTATGCCGGCATCCTGTCACGCCGGTTCGTGCGCTGGCTGGACGCAAACGCTCGTCACGCAGAGGCGCAGAAAGGATTCCGGGCGATGAACGGCTGCGGGGAGCACAACTTCCTCGCGGCCACGCTCGTCGACCACGCCCGCCGCAAGCGCAAGGAGCTGCACGTCGTGTGGTACGACCTTGCCAACGCCTTCGGCAGTGTGCCACACGACTTGCTATGGGAAACGCTGGCGCGCCAAGGCGTACCGCCCACGTTCGTGGACTGCTGCCGCGGGATCTACAGTGATGCAGCCTTCACCATCGGGAACGCCGCCGACGGCACCACAGCGCCCATCAGGCTTCGCGTGGGAGTATTCCAGGGCTGCCCGCTCAGCCCCCACCTCTTCACCGCCGCAATCGCCCCGCTGCTCCATGCGCTGAAGAGGCTGCCGGTCACTGGAGTGCAACTCACCGGCGTGGACCGTCCCGGAGCTGCTGCCTACGCGGACGACCTCAAGACGTTCAGTAGCTCCGTGGACGGAATCAAGAGGCAGCACGAGCTCGTGGCGACCTTCCTACGATGGACCGGCATGGCGGCGAACCTTTCCAAGTGCAGCGCCATGTCGGTCCAGCGCGACAGCCGGGGCGTGCTCAAGACAGGTGACCTATGCCTCAAGCTCAACGACGCAGAGATCCCAGCGCTGAGCATGACGGCCTCCTACGCGTACCTCGGCATCGGGGACGGCTTCGACCACGTGCGCCGCCGCCTCGAGCTCGCGCCAATGATGAAGCAGCTCAAGCACGACGCGACGGCGCTGATGCAGTCGGGGCTGGCCTCATGGCAAGTGGTGAAGGCGGTGAAGGTATACCTCTACCCCCGCATAGAGTACGCCCTTCGCCACCTTCGCCCGTTCAAACAGCAATTAGAAGCTTTCGACGAGCACCTCCGCCGCGGGCTCCGCCACCTGCTGCGACTACCGACGAACGCCACCAGCGCCTTCTTCTCAGCGCCGACATCGCGCGGCGGGCTGGGCCTTCTGCCGCTGACGGAGCTGCACGCGGCGCTTCAGATCGCCCATGGGTGGCAGATACTCAACTCCCCAGACGGCGCCACCCAGAGGATTGCCCGCGAGCAGCTCCGGGAGATTCCAGACGCGCGCCACCGCCTGGACACTGCCCACTGGAGGAACCGCGACGCAGAGCTGTGCGAGCTGCTGCTCAACTCGCAGCTCGGACAGTCCAGCCACGCCCCACCCAAGCGGCGCAACTGCGACATCGGATCCCTTTGGATCGACATTCGGCGCCAGCTCGGCACGCTCGGGCTCAAATTCGAGACCGCGCCTGGCCGACGCAGTCACCAACCAGCCCGCCCAGCCATTGCAGCTTTCGCGTGCCGCACCACGACAAGTGGCTGACGCACCGTGACATAGTGCGGCACGTGAAGATGCACATGAAGCTCCGACACTGGGCCAAGTGGGCGGCCATGCGCGACCAAGGCAAGACAGCTCGTGCACATGGTGGGGTTGGTAGTGGCTTCCTCACACGGCCGCGAGGCCTGTGGGAAGCCGACTACCGGTTCGCGGTGGCCGGCCGCTTAAACCAGGTAGACACGCACAGTGTCCTCAAGCGCCGGCGCCTCCGAGCACATGAC
Source organism: Phytophthora infestans T30-4 (assembly GCF_000142945.1). Lineage (NCBI taxonomy): Eukaryota > Oomycota > Peronosporomycetes > Peronosporales > Peronosporaceae > Phytophthora > Phytophthora infestans. The sequence goes on along the minus strand of NW_003303534.1, from coordinate 6,334 downwards.
AGGTGCAGACACCCAGGATGCACGCGCTCCGAGACGCTGGCGCATGTGCTTAACCACTGCGACGGAACCATGGACGCAGTCCGTGGCCGGCCATGACGCCGCACTCAAGATTATTGAGCGTGCGCTCCTCGCATCGTCGGCCGACCAGCAGGACCGTGCTGAGCTCCGCGTGAACCAGACCGTGCCGTCACTCGCCGGCCCCGCGCTACGGCCCGACCTTCAGCTCTACAACCACACCAAGAAGACGGTGGCGGTGGTCGACCTGGCCGTGGCGTTGAGGAGCAGGCGAGTGACGACGCGAGTAGCTCGGCACTGTCCCGGATCGCCAACCACAAGCGAGCCAAGTACGACCACATCAAGCTACACCTCGAGCGCCAAGGATGGAAGGTACACCTCTCGGCACTCGTGTACGGGTCGCTTGGGGCGGTCGCTAGTGGCAACTACCAGGTGTACACCACACACCTGGGGCTACTCAAGCGCGATGCAAAGCGGCTGGACCGGCAGCTGTCTGCCTAATGCATCCAGTCCAGCCGCCGCATCTAGAATCTACACTGCAGCCAGCACCGGACTCGCCAACACCAGGCGAGGCCCAGCCAAGGACCAAGAGGCAGCCGGGCGACGGAGACCGGGGGGACTCCGTCCCAGACAAGCCGCCGCTAGGCGGAAACCAGGCCCAAGACGGCCGACAGGGCCCCACCCAGGTAGGGAACCGCCCTAGAAACCCATTTCGGTGGTCGACTCGCAAGCCTTACCTATATTTTAGACGTAGCGACCAAATTACAAATTTGGTAACGAGTAAGCCAAATGGTAATACACAAAACTTTTCTGTTCTAATCAGTGTGAAAACTGGTTTTCGCCTTTTGGCGGACTTTTTCACTCGCATTTTTGGGCAATCGTCTGCGGCTAGCTTGCTAGCGGCGGACGAGCGGTCTCCGGGGGCGTACACCTTTCCTCCGCGAGGCCAACTACAGCTACTACACCGATCTTCTCTACACTTTTCTAATTCGCCTTCGTCTTCGGTTGCCGGGGTTTTTTTTCTTTTTGACCAATCAGAGCGCGCCATGCGACTCTTCTGGCCAATCAGAGACCGGGCCCTGTCCTCGGACAGCGAGGCCTCCACGGCCAGCCAATCAAGTCTCGGCAGCGACGCGTCTTTCTATAGCGCAGCTGACGAGGCCGATCTGGCGGCCCCCGATTGGTCCGACTTTCGGCCAATCAGCGACGACGAGGGGGCAGGGGTTTACACTTTTGCCCCCGTTTCGACTTCAACTTCAGGCCAAA
>NW_003303534.1:2332-3614 GCF_000142945.1 Phytophthora infestans T30-4 | reverse complement strand
AGACCACCTGGGATTTTAGCTGGGTCGTGCTCCGAGCTGGGAGCCTTTCTCTTTTGGAAGCGGGTTTTATTGCCATGCATGCCATAGGTCCGTTGCCTCCAATGCGAACGAGGGCGGTTACTTCCGTGTACGCCTACGGCGCCGGGTGTCGACGCAAACAGAAGTTGCGATTGCGCTTCACGACGCACCCCAGGACGACACCGTCTTACAGCGTGAGGTCGCCGAGCCACAGCCAGACCCAGCAGCAACGCCGGGTGCCCAAGTGCAGCGAGTCGAAGACACAACTGCGGCGCAGGATGACACCGTGCAGCAGGACCACGACGCCGACACTGCCCAGGTCTCGCCGCCCCGGCGCACACCCACACGCTGGGGACCAAGACCAAGCTCAACTCAAGAGCCTAGCCCCATGACAGGCGAGCCGGCTGCCACCCTGGCAGCGCGAAGACCACTGACTTCTGCCGCAACGGGCACTCGTGCCACGCGGTGGGGGCCATGTCACCGCGCGATCGGGGCCGCAGCCATCGCACGACTTGTCACGGGCCTTTCAACGGAGCCAGCGCAGCCTCAGCGACGGCAGCCACCGCCACCACAAGAACCTCCATCGCAACCAGAGCCGCTAGCAGCAGCAGCAACAGCCGCAGCAGACATAGCAGCAACAGTTGCAGCAGACATTGCGGCAGCGGCAGCGAACGCAGCAATGGACGTGGATGGTGGACCGGCAGCCGACGAGACATGGCTGTTGCGCTTTGACGGCGCATGCCGACGGAACCCAGGACCTGGTGGAGCAGGTGCCGCACTCTTTGCGCCCAGCGGTGCCGTGGTGTGGACATGCTCGCACTACATGCCAAGCCGCTCCGAAACGAACTTGGCCAACTACCTTCAAACGTACAGCGCGGGGTACGCGGGCTTTGCTAAGCCCTTGTCGGGCCTCCTTCAGAAGGCCGTCGACTGGCACTAGGAGCGAGAGCACCAGGATGCTTTTAAAAGCATCCAGGCCAGTCTCTAAGAGGCCCCTGTCCTGGCCCTGCCGGACGAGACGAAGCCGTTTAGCGTCGTCTGCGATGCCTTCGACATCGGGTGTGCACTACTACAGGCCGATGCGGCTGGACACGAACAAGTCATCTCGTTCCAGTCCAGGTAGCTCAAATCCGCCAGACGGAACTACCCTGTCCACGACAAGGAGCTCCTGGTAATGAAGTATGCTCTTGTGAAGTTTCGATTTCATCTTCTAGGCTCAAGGCCCTTTGTGATCTACACAGACCACGCATCCTTGAGGACGGCG
>NW_003303534.1:0-940 GCF_000142945.1 Phytophthora infestans T30-4 | reverse complement strand
GGTGGGCATCGTACGCCTCATCACAAAGAAAGAGCGACCCAAGGCAGCCCGACTAACTGGAGACCGATCTGCCTTCAGGCCCACGATCTACAAGCTCTACAGCGGGCTGCTGGCGCATCGGCTCTCACGCTGGCTGGAAAGTTAACGAACCGCCTGCCGATGCCCCAGAAAGGGATTCAGGCCTTCAACGGGTGCACGAGCACAATTTCATGGCTACCACGTTGCTGGACCAGACCCGCCGGCAGCACCGAAAGCTGTACCAAGTGTGGTACGACCTTCGCAACGCCTTCGGCTCGCTTCCTCAACAGCTCATGTGGCGCGTGCTTCGCCACCTTGGCGTCGACTCAGGCTTCATCGACCGCTGCAGGGATATCTACAGGGACTCGGCCTTCGTGGTGGCGAACGCGGCGGACGGTGCGACGGACCCGGTGCGCCAAGAGGTGGGCGTATACCAAGGCTGCCCACTCAGCCCGCTCCTGTTCGTCGCGGCGCTGGTGCCTCTCGTGCGCCGCCTCGAGAAACTCGACGGCGTTGGTGTGCCACTGGCGGACGGTGTGCGGCCCTGCACCACGGCCTACGCCGATGACCTCAAGGTGTTCAGCGACAGCGCCGCCGGCATCCGAAAGTGCCACGACACAGTGGCTGGCTTCCTCGCGTGGACAGGGCTGCGCGCTAACCCTGGCAAGTGTGCCAGCCTCGCAGTGACGACGAACGCCCGGGGCAACCCGACTAGAGACAGCAGCATGCGTCTCGAGGTCCACGACGCCGCCATCACCACGCTCAGCCTCCACGAAAGCTACCGCTACCTGGGCGTGGGTGATGGATATGACCACGTGCGCCATCGTCTCCAGCTCGAGCCAAAACTCAAGCAGCTCAAGCGGGGAGGCGGTGGCGCTGCTGACGTCGGGTTTGGCACCGTGGCAGGTGTGCGCGCTCTTCA
>NW_003303533.1:109970-112764 GCF_000142945.1 Phytophthora infestans T30-4 | reverse complement strand
GGAGTGAGGGAGGAGAAAAACGTCAGGTCACTCGACTACGCTACCTCACACTGCGTACAAAACCCCCCATCATCTGCACATCCCTCCAGCACCCACCATCCATCCCTTCAAATTCAGGGTGGTACAGTGTTGGCGCCTGTCTTCTCGTCCCCCTGGCCAAAATCGCAGTCCCGGCAAACGTCATTGCATCTAGATGTTTTGTTTTATCGACTGGATCTAGGGTCCTTGCTCCCTGGATCTAGCGAAGTCTTGTTTGACAATTTCATAAATGCATACCCCTAGACGCATGGGGCTCGTACCGGATTCAAACCCCGGCGAGCGTCCTTATTTAACATCTTCTCTGCCACTTCCGGCAACATCCCTCGGTGCTTGGCTGGATCAAACCATTGGCGGATCTGGTTGTAGAATTCTTCCATCGGGCACTTGCCGACGTCGTGAATCTCGCCACACCCGCGACACACGTAGAAGCAATGATCTCCGGGATGACCTTTCTTGCCACACTTCTCACAGACCAGATGTTTCCAGCATCCAGATTCAGTGTGCTTCCGGGATCCGCACTGCGAACACCTGACTTGTGCTGCCCCGTCCATGAGATCTCGGGATCTGTACATCCCACGGTCCCCGAGTACGGTATCCCCCGGTCGAGAGTTGTCTCCTGTCTTCGCCGTTCGATCGTTGGACGCAGTGAGACAGACTCGACGGTAATCTTCAGGGTCGGAGTCCGAGCCGTCGGATCCTGACTCAGTTCCTGAGTCGGGCGCCGTGACTTGGTGGACACGTCGAGCTGGGGCCGTAGGCGTCGGAGCCTTTTGGCGATACTTGCCGGACCCGACCGCCGCCTTCTTCTGGCGGTGTTTCGCGCGATCCACCGCTCGCAGTACTTCTTCAAGCTCGTCTGCGTCGGGAAGTCGTAGCAGGGTCAGCCTGTCGGCCAGATCCACATCTCCCAACGTCTCGATGAAATGATCCACGTGTTCCCGCAGTACCTTGGATCCCCCATCCTTGATCTTCAACTTGGCCCGTAGACCGGCCACATTTAGTCGATGTAGATATTCCAACGGGGATTCATCCGATCTGCGGCGAGCATGGTAGTATTGTCGTGCCACCGACACTCCTAATCCACAGTACTGGGTCTGGAAACTGCGCAGCAAATCTGGCCACTTGTTCCTGGTTGATCTGCCCAGCTGCCGATACCAGTTCCTGGCTGGCCCCGCTAGCAGATCCGCAAAGGTCAGACACTTCTCAGCATCCGACGCTTGATCTCTCATGAGGGCCGACTTGACTTTGCTGATCCATGTTCTCGCTCGGTCCTCATCTTGATCCTTGCCCGTGAACTCCTTCAAGTCCGATATAGCTGAGATCCGTACCCTCTGGATCATGAACGATCCACCTGCCCCGGCTGTGGCCGTTGCTACCACGGCTGCCGAAGTGGATGGGCCATCCAGATCGTCTGGGTCGAACTCATCATGGGAGTTGTCCCCCTCTACTGACTCCATCTCCACGTCCCGTGCTCCATATTCATGGAGCACTTGCACTTGTGGCACGGGCGCTCTCATACCCTGTTCGGCCAGGAAGCGATTCATCGCAGCTTCAAAGTGCCGTTGCAGGGTGCCCGCGGAAGTGTCGGAAGAGCCTGTGGCCGTCTGGTCCACTGGCGGGACTGGATCCGTGAGGCGATTACCTCGAGCCTGATCTGACGATAATCCCACTGGCTTCTTGCCGGATCTGGCTCGATCCTGGCTGGATTGTGTCAAATCACGCGTAGGGCGTACTGGATCCCGAGCTTTCACGTTCACAGGGGCTTCCTGTCCTCGGATCCTCGCCCGCGCTTCCAGCATGGATGCCCCGGAGGGTCCTAAAGTCATGCGTCGTGGTTCGGACGACGTGTCTGACTCATCCTCAGCGGCGGATTCGTAGTTTGAGGACGCAGCTTGGCTGATCCTCGGCGACGACACTGGATCCATAGTGCGCGACCTTTCTCCGGTGATGGACTTAACTCTGGCAAAGAGGTCCCGCGTCGCGGATACTATGAGATTCAGGTCTAGCTCGAAGATATCCTCTGCGTCGAACACACCAGCTACGATGCCTGACTCCGTAAGCAAACGTAATAGATCTTTGACTGCCACCAACTTGTTCGCCGTTTTCGTTGGTGCTCTCACCGGTTCCCTTGGATCTTCGATCTGTCGTGGATTCAGGATCTGCATGACAGGATCTTGATGCAGGGAAGTCGCGTAAAGCTTGATGACGATACACAAACTCGAGATCCTTGTCGGACCAGCTTGACCTGGATCCAGCTTGATCTTCTTCCGACTCTGGAGCTTGCATCTTCTTCCGCGTAAGCTTACTCGTACTCTTCTTCTTTCTCGTTTTTTCGACTAGCGGACTTGGGTTTAGGTACGGTGTTGGCTTAACCGGTGAATCTGCAAATGCATATCGTTTCGCCTTCACTTTCCCTTGTTTTGTTAGCTAATCTTGACTTACGTCAAGATTCGCAGGGGTCCCTGAGGGGACCTGGGGAGGGTAGAGAGGTTTCTCTTCTAGATCCGGATCCGGATCCACCTCTCTTTCGTCGACAGAGTTCCTCCCAAAACCCCATCGATCCGCGCATCTTGTTTCATTCAGCAGCGTCTTCGTCGATCCGACCTCCGACGACGCCTCTTCCCCTGGCTCAATCTTCACTTGAGCATCTTCTTGGGACTCATGGTGAAATCCCGAGTCACCAAAAGATCCGGGCACGCGCACCATTGTGGTGTAGCGGGGTTAGCAAAATCTGCGAGATTACCAGATCCCACTA
>NW_003303533.1:74096-109729 GCF_000142945.1 Phytophthora infestans T30-4 | reverse complement strand
CGGGTGTGTTCCTTGCCTTTGTGTTGTCCTTTAAGTCGTACTTGCCGCCTCCTGTGACGGGATCTTGAGAGTTGAGAGCCCCTAGGGTGTAACCGACCAAGTAGTAAATTCGGTTAACCTGTCGGATCTGCACAAGTAAAGGAAAAGCTCACTAGGTTGTAGGATCTGGCCAATGTATTATCCAGTTATCACTACCAACACTAGATTCGCAATTCCCAACCTTCTCGGAGCTCGTACGGCCAATGTAGTTCCGGTTCTTGAGGGCAGGAAGGCACTTGCGTGTCACTGTGCAAATTGGAGTCTGTATTGATATTTAAGCCTATACCTGCCTGGGTTTCTACCTTCTATGTCTTTCATCTGCTAAATCCCTGACCAGGCTCGGCTGCATGTCCCTTCTTCCCTTGACCCATCATCCCAGCTGTGTTATCTTCAGATCCACCGGATATATGACGTAATCATCATGGTCACCCTATTATGGGTACACTCATCCGGATCCAGGTCGCTTGGATCCACCTCACTGTAATGGTACACTCGCCGTGGATCCGAGCTCTCCAATCATCCAACATCATCTCGCAACCGTCTGTGATCTCCGTTGTCCCACGAAAGTTCGAGATCCACTGTATCCCTCATCCCTATACCCTGGATCCAGGTCCCTCAAGGCGGGATCCTCCCTCCTTGGATACGAACTCAGGAGTATGGGATCCGGGGTACCTCGCGGTGGATCTTGACTCTTCATTAGCCGTGGCTACTAGATCCACCGTCAGAGGGCACCGACCATCCTTCCTTCATAGGATCCACACTCGATCCACTCTTGTATAGTATATCCCATATCCATCTTAGTGAATCCAGGTAAGGGTGGATCCGAGGTAAGTCTTGGTGGATCTTGCCTTCTCGTACATCGCTCATATCAGATCCATCGTCATTCCATACGGGGTGCTGCTCGCCATGGCTAATCCACCACAGGCAACTTGCACCCGTGCCAAACAACCCAAATCCTCTATAATCACTTGAAATTGTCACTGATTCGGGATAGTGACCCCGCGTCAGGACCATTCTCTTATTTCTGAGAAAGCACTTCACCACAGATTCTACTGAAGTTATTCCGACCTGGTGTTCGTTGTTTGACTCGCCACCGGTTACTCCACGCCCCGCTCTGGCTGCTGCTCCTGTTGAAGGTGGTACCGAGGATTCGCAGGGCCCGGCTGCAGCTCCAGCTGCCGAGGCTCAGGTTCCTGATGAAGAGGAGAAGGAGAGTGGTGACCCGACGTCGTTGGCACTCTTGGCCACCGCGGCCAGGCAATTGGAATCGCTTTGATCCTCGCTGCATGCTCCACGACGTTCTCCAGCATCTCAGCTAGCGGTTGAGAGGTCCAGCGAGTTTTCGTTTTCAGTGGTCGCTCCCCGGTCGGCATTCATGTGTTCTTATTCTTAATCCACTTCCACAGCGTAATCATGTTCATGTTGTTCTTCAAATGCATATACAATTTGTTGTTGCAGTAACGTTTTTCGTCTGTTACCACAGGCTGGCTTCGCCCTGTGGACAGTTCACACGTGATCCAGTCACGCTAGTCTTCGTCCGCCACTTGCGCCATCTGCAGCCGATTATTGCTCTTCTTGGCTCGCAAATTGTGACGGGGTCACACAGCACCTTGCGCTAGAGGAAGTTATCTTCCGAGAGTATACAAACTCTCAGTGAACGGCAGTTCACAGGTCCCCTCTTTGATTAAAGAGAGCGAAGTGACCTAAATAAGGTAGACTGTAAACTGAGTATATTTATAGGTAGGTTAAGTTTGGGTTTAATACTAACTATAAGTTACCTATAGAAATGCAATGTCGTTTAACCAATGGTTGGCTTTGAACGACCTTGGTACCTTGTACCAAATATCCCGGAGTATGACGTGTCATACTCCTGAAGTGTGAAGTGTCACACTTCATGTAACCAGGGTACACTTAGGGCTACGTACCCCGTTACATCCTCCCCCACTTAGGTTCGGTCTACCGACCAATCAGAATGAAGAGGTGTTCGTCACAAACTCTCATTCTCAAAGTCGAAAACCATCGACTTGGCCGCGCGAGCGCGGCGGAGGCTCACTTCACAGTTAGAGCCTCGAGCAGCAACCTGTGCGCTCTTCGTCTAGGTCCCCACTTCGACCGCTATCATGCCTCGTGGCACTGCAAAGAGCGGTGCTAAGACACGCTCCAAGGCTGCTGCCGGTAAGGCGCAAGCCAAGAGCTCTAAGCCTCACGGCAAAGGCTCTGCACTCAAGGAGGCTACTCAGGTGTCCTCCGAGGCGATCGGTTCCTCGGGTGACGCGGCTGTGGACAAGCGCGCAAGCAAGCGCCGCAGCCCGTCGCCCTCATCTTAGGACGATCGTCCGAACCCTCGGTTCATGGAACGGGAGTTCAACTCGGGCAGTGAGGACGATGTCGAGTCCGAGAGCACTCACGATGCTCCTGCGGGCTCTGTGGGAGGGCAAAGCCCAGTGCCCAGTGAGCACAAAGATGACAGCGTGCAGTCGCCCGCTAGTGATCAAGGTGATCACAGTCTCAGGACCTCTTTGCGCTCTGAGAGTCCGGCCGTCAAGGCTAAGGGCGCTCCCAAAGCCGGTGGCGATGAGGAAGAGAATCCTCGCAAACGTCTCTCGCTTGCCGAGGGTCTTGCGCGTGCTAAGGCCTCTAAAGCCGAAGGTGCCAAGCCCTCAAAGAAGCGTACAGCCTCTAAGTCTCCACTCCGCGAGGAGAAGGAGACTCGTCGCTCCTATCGGAGTATCTTCGACTCCTCGGATGAAGAGGAGGAGAAGGAGGAAGAAGAGGAAGAGGAGGGTGCTATCGTTGAGCCCCAAGAGGTCTCGAATGACCTCGACCAGCAGCAGGAGGAGTTCCAAGCTGCCCAGCGTGTGCGTGGGGGGTTCGGTGGTGGCACCCGTCAGCCAGGGAGCTGCCATCAACTCAAGAGGGTATTGGCCTCCCGAGGAGAGCTCTGGGGCTGACCTCTTCTTAGAGCTTCTCGTCGCTCCTCGTGGCCTTGTGAGCGGCCACACTTCTAGGGGCATCTATGAACGAGCCCTTGTTCAGAAAGAACAGTTGTTCGTCGACGACTTGGAGGCTGCTCGGTGTGTGCTTCCCGCGCCACACCGCATTCCCCTTAAGGACTTCACGACTTGTCGTAAGAAGCCCGAGACCCGGGGTGGTCTCTATCCTCTTTGGGGATACCCCTGGGTTATGTTCGAGAACTGTCCCACATGGCGTTCTTGTGAAGACATGTTCTGGGCGTGGGTGGAGACTCTTAAGTACTCACCCACGGAGTTACGGGAACTCCATGAAGATCAGCTGCTGTCCCGCATCCTGGACCAGCGTGATCTTCGTGTGAGGTTTGCCCACTTGATCAGCAAGCATATGCTGCCAAGAGACATCCTGAAGCACGCGGCTTCTAGCGCTCACGATGAGCGCGGGTACGGTATGTATTCATCGTCCGTACCCCGTTCGGGCAAGAAGCCCCGGACTACTTATGAAGCTGCCGCCGCTTCTGTTCCCAGATTGCGACAGCCTTCGGGCAGTCAATCAGGAGCCGTTCAATTGGCTCCCACGAGTTCTCGGAGTGGGCATAACCCCTCCACTTCACGAGGGGCTGTCGCTTACCGCGACACCGTTGCTCCTGGAGGATCCGCTCCACGTGGAAGTGGACTTCTCCATTCCGGTCAAGCAGGGGCGGAGGTGCCCTCGTACGAGTACGAGTACTCGGCGCCTCCCAAGAGCCACTCTCGTCCGAGTGCTCCGACTGCGGGTCCGACACAGGACCCTGAGGTTGACCGCCTCCGTCAACGTGTCCTCGTGCTTGAGATTGCACTTGGCCTTGGGACTGGCGGTAATGCTGCCGGCCAGGCCGGGAATCAGGGCGAGCTCGCTCGTCTTGCGGGTCGCCTGGACCTGGTGGAACGAGAGGTCGCGAACCTGCACCTGCGGGTGGATCGCCGGGCCTCTTCGTCCGATCTGCACGAGGCCTTTCGCATGATCCGATGGATCGAGGCTTTGTTGCCATGTCCGGAGCCGCCTGCGGCACACTCTCAGACGTACGCGTATGGTGCGTACCCGGCGTACTCAGCGTACTCGGCGTATGGCGCCGGGGTCCGTTCGTATGGAGCCCCTCAGGCGTACGGTCTTGACCGCAGCCTTGCCGTCCCGACCGAGGCTTGGGTGCCTGCTCCGAAGTCCTCGTCGACGACTGTGACCGGCCCTCGCTTCGAGGAGCTGGGTCAAGGGGGGTCTGCGAGTCAGCAACCCCCTGCGGGTCAAAGTACCGCTTAAGACGTCCGACATAGAACGTCGGGTGCGTCGTCATTGACTTTGGAAGGTCGATGGTGTACGACGCACCATGTCTGGCCAGGACTGCAAAAGGTCCGATAAAGCGGTGCTTCAGTTTGTTGCTGCCGACAGAGCTGACAGTGTCAAGAGGTAGGTTCCTCGTGTCTAGCAACACTAAGTCCCCAACCTCAAATATACTTAAGTTTCCTCTTCCTTGTTTGTCTGAGTACTCCTTTTGTTTATCTTGGGCCGCTGCCATGACATCGCGGACCCTGCTGACAATGTTCAGCTTGGTGTCCATAAAGGATTCCACCTGTTTCCGCAGCGAAACTGGTCTCACATCCGAGACCGGGGAGGAAAGGGCTTTCCGAGCCTCTCCCCCACTTAGAATAGAGGAGTCGGTGTCTCCTCGAAGAGTGAGAGGCACGCTGGGGTGGCGGAAGCCGTTAAAGTAGAACGGCGTGAGCCCCGTGGACGCGTGCACCGCGTTGTTGAGCGCAAACTCAACAACTGGAAGCTGCGTCGACCACGTACGTGGTGCTGCCGCGCACACACTGCGCAGAGTGTCCTCGAGCACTCGATTGACGCGCTCTGTCTGGCCGTCTGTCTGCGGATGGTCCGCAGTGGACATCTGCAGACGAGTTCCCAGTAAAGGGAACAGCATTTTCCAGAACGCAGCAGTGAACCGCGGGTCTCGGTTCGAGACAATCGTCTCCGGGAGACCGTGATAGCGGAACACGCCATCGATGAACAACCGTGCGGTTTGTTCGCCCGTAACAGTGACGGGAACTGGAGCAAGATGTACCATCTTGCTTTACCATCTTGAGCCGACACACGAACACCAAAATTCCGGTGTTGCCGTGTCCGTCGGCGGGAAGCCCAAAGATGAATCTCAAGACTCATCGACTTCCAACAATCAGCCGGTACGGGCAGGCTCTGTAGTGGAGCCGAAGAGTGCCCTGCGGGTTTGACCCGCTGACATGTTTCACATGTCTTGACGTACCGGGCGACCCACTTGTACATGTGGGTCCACCGGAAGGACTGAGAGACCGACAAAAAGGTCTCCTCGCGGCCCAAGGGGCCGCTGGAGGGCGCGTCATGTGTCTCCGCGAGGATGTCGAGCTTCAGATCCTCGTCGTTGGGTACGACCACCCGTGGAGGATCAGTGGGCTCCACCCGATAGAAATAGAGGAGGCCCTCCTTCAACTCATATCGGTGGAGCCGTGAGCGCTGTCGCGACGAGAGCCAGTCGGACTTCGCGCTCGTTCCGGCCTTAAGGAACTTGACGATAGGCGCGACAGCCTCATCGTCCCGATACGACATGCGTATCCGATCATATAGATCCGTTGTCACCCGCGTGATGTGGGCCAACTCATAGTCGGGACGCCGAGAGAGGGCGTCCGCAAGCACGTTGAGCTTGCCCGGCTTGTATTCGACGCGAAAGTTGTATTCCGCGAAAAGGACAGCCACCTCGCCATCCTTTGGGAGAGGTGAGGCGAGTTAGTCGCCGTCCTCAAGGATGCGTGGTCTGTATAGATCACAAAGGGCCTAGAGTCCAGAAGGTGAACACGAAGCTTCACAAGGGCATATTTCATTGCCAGGAGCTCCTTGTCATGGACAGGGTAGTTTAGCTCGGCGGCTTTGAGCTGCCTGGACTGGAACGAGATGACTTGTTCGTGTCCAGCCGCGTCGGCCCGCAGCAATGCACACCCGATGGCGTAATCGGAGGCATCGCAGACGACGCTAAACGGCTTCGTCTCGTCCGGCAGGGCCAGGACAGGGGCCTCTTGGAGACTGGCCTTGATGCTGTCAAAAGCATCTTGGTGCTCTTGCTCCCAGCGCCAGTCGACGTCCTTCTGAAGGAGACTCGACAAGGGCTTAGCGAAGCCCGCGTGCCCTGCGCTGTACTTGTGAAGGTAGTTGGCCAAGCCCAACCACTTTCGAAGATCCTTCTGGGATCGGGGCGTCGGCCATGCTGCTATGGCCTTGACCTTGTCTGGGTCAGCCCGAACGCCCACGTTGCTTACGAAGCAACCGAGAACTTTAATCTCTGGTGACGCGAAAATGCACTTGTCGATGTTGGCGTAGAGCTTGTTCGCTCGCATTACGTCCAACACTCGACGGAGGTGTCCTAGATGCACCTCCATGGCCGTCTTGCCTCCCTCGGCACGGCCATGGACGAATATGTCGTCGAAGTACGTCTGTACGAAGGTACGCAAAGGGCGGAACAATTGCGTCACCAGGCGATTGAACGTCGCCGGGGCGTTAGACAAGCACTGCGGCATGACGAGCCACTCCCAAAGCATGCCGCTTGGAGTGCTTACCGCGGTGCGCGGGATGTCGCTCTCTCGCATCAGGATTTGGTAGTATCCGTCTACCAAATCCAGCGCACTGTACAGTACGCTCCCGGCCATGTTGTTCAACAACACATCCTTTCATGGGATTGGTGTTTGGGCCGGCACCGTTGCGTTGTTCAGCTTGTTATAAGCGTGAACCAGACGCCACTTTCCGTTCGCCTTACGAACGCAGAAAGTCGGCGTCGAGTGCGGGGATTTCGACTCCCGCACCATGCCTGCCTTCGCTTTCGCGGCGAAGAAGGCATCAATGACCTCGCACTGTTCGCGCGGGAGAGGCCATTGCCTCGTGACACAATACTTTGTGCCGGGCACGAGATCAATCTCGTGCCGTACGCCTCGATCCGGTTGGAGTTGGGTCGGTGGGTGTTTGTTCACCACGTCCGCGTACTCCGTCACCAAAGGATACACCGGATCCTTGGGGTTCTTGAGAATCTCAGAACCCAAGCACGCCTGACGCTGCTTGTTCATGTCTTCCAGGACGTTCTCGTCGAAGACAGAGGAGGAGTTCAGCTCCTCCTGAGTGGTCTCAGGTCTCATGAGTACCATCTCTCCAGCCTTGAGGTTGGTCAGGAAAGACTCAGCCGTCATTAACTCGAGGTGCAGTATCTCTGCAACCTCTGGCAACGGTTTTAAGTGGACACCAGATGTCTTGACGGGTAAACCAGTCTCTCCATCGAAGATGTGATAACACTCTTCCGCCGGCCTTGTCGGAGGAGCCCGGGCCCTGGACTTCGAGTCGCTTGAAGCGACGTCGATCGGAACGAAGTTCGGATCCGACTTGAGGCGGCGGCGGCGGCTTTGCCGACGGCGTCTGTGACGGGGAGCTTTGCTGCCCACGTCTAGGGATGTCGTCGCTACGACATCCGAGGCACTCGTGTGGTACTGTTGTACCCACACAGGAAGCGTGTTCAACGCCTTCCTCTTCAGTTAAGGTCTGGGCGACCGTGATTGGAACTCTGTTACCCACTCTGAACACGCTGTTCTCAGTGCTCATGACTGCTGCAGCTGTCTGCGGAACTAAGTTACCTGCCTGTGGACCTAAGTTACCCACTTGGCCGGCGTCTCTTCTGGGCGCGGCCACCATCAAACCATCCTCGGAGTCGTCATATACGTCGACGACTCCTAAGCATCTGCCGGATGCTTTGGTACCCTGGCAGCCCTCGCGGGCGCCCCGGGTCCTGACAGAGGTGGGAACATGACTCACCAATGCTCTGTCGGACTGCGCAGGGCGGCTGGCACCGATTGCCTTGCCTCGCCAGTCGATCCTGGGCTCGTGCTTCTCAAGCCAGGGCATGCCCAGGATCATATCATATGGATCCATATCGAGAACAGTGAGCTGTTCGAGGCTGTCAAAGTCTTCAAACTTGACGGCCAGATCCACTTGGACGTTGGGGACAGTGACGACCTTCCCGTCGGCCAGTCGCACTGACGCCGTCCCGTTGTTGTTGCTTTCTCTCAAAGCTTCGGACAACTTGTTGCTGTTACGAGCAACCGTCTGGCGGCGTGCGAAATTCTTCGACGCCCCAGAGTCAATCAAGATTCTTAAGGGATGATCGTATCCCCGTACACATCCGTGTACTACGAGCAACCCGCCGCTGCTCTTCGCCGATTCGAGAGTGCGAAGACTCTCAGGGGCTAAGTCCCCGTGGTACGCGCCACCCGCGCACCCATCACGAAGACTTAGTTCTTCCCCAGTAGGGCGCCCCGCCCCTACTGGTTCCCTGCGTTTCCCTGTCCCCGGGATCCTGGCTTTTGCCAGCGACCCTTGAGGACGGGCTTGGGGAAGGACCGTCTGCGGAGTCTTTCCGCGGGGCAGTCACGCTTGAAGTGGCCCATCTTCCCACAGCCGAAGCAGCGGATGTCGCGCTGTTCGGCGGACCCGAGTTCCATGGGAGCTGGTCCGTTGGGGTTTGTTCGACCGGGGGCCGACAAGGAACTCCCAGGCCATGCTGAGGCCGGCGTACGCGCCTGGCGATGGCTGTACTCTTCTTGAAGAGCCACTTGAATCGCCTCTTCAAGGGTGCTTGACTGCACCCGGAACAGCTGAGTGCGTGCGGGGCCCACTCGAAGGCCGTCCATGAACACAGTCATCTTGATGTGTTCGTTGAGTGGGTTTCCCACTAGGGACGCCGTGAGCTCCCGTATCTCTTGCACATACTCGTGCAGTTCGCGCCTTCCTTGTTTACACGCGAGGAAGCGCGAACGCTGGCGGTACTCGTAGTTCGCCTGGAGGAACGCGGCTCGGAGCTGTTCGCACAGCTGAGCCCAGGATGTGAAACATCCAGTGGATGTTGCTTCCCGTGTGTACACCCAGCTCTTAGCACGGCCGCTAAGGTTGGAGAGTGCAAAAGCAACACGCAGTTGCTCGGTCGAGATCAGAGCCGCGTCCATCGCGAGCTCTACTTCTCGGACCCAGAAGTGAAGGTTCTCGCCTTCCTTCCCTTCATACGGCTTAACCTTCAGCCGTATTGTCTTCGGGTGAGGCGGATTTGCTTCCGCCGCCGGAGCCTGCAGGTTCTCCCGCACATGCGCGATGAGGCCCTGCTCGTACGCGTCGAATGCATTGACGCGCTCGAGCTGCTCAGTCGGTGTTGATACCACCAGGCTCTGCAGGGCCTCCATCTCGAAGATGCCTGCCATCTTCCGAACCGACTCGAACTGAGAGTCGTTCATATGGGAGAAGTCGTTCCTATCCAAGGCAACGAACTTCGGAGAGGTTCAGGTAGTCTACCCGCGGTGGCGTGGATTGACTACTAGTGCTACCAAGTGTGACGGGGTCACACAGCACCTTGCGCTAGAGGAAGTTATCTTCCGAGAGTATACAAACTCTCAGTGAACGGCAGTTTACAGGTCCCCTCTTTGATTAAAGAGAGCGAAGTTGTGGTGTTGGAAATCCCACGTGAACTCTAGCTACAGATGTAGTTAGGATGTTCCCACAACAATACGTCTACTAGGATAGTAAACGATCGTTCGGGCGGACCTGAAGACCCCAGTTCTGCCCTTGCACCGGGACAAACTGGACCTTGTAAACTACTTATATAGGCCAACCAGTAAAATAAGAACACGCTACTAGCACGAGCAAAGCTAGCAGGTGTTTTGAATCCTCGTGGTCCCAACAGCGGAAGGGTACCAGGCACGGGTAAGCCTTTTACGAGATCACCGAGTGTTCAACACTCGGCTGGAAGAAATAAAAGGGAGGCAATTCAAGCACTCCCAGTCGTGCAAATAGGCAACAATAAGCCGTCACGTAAAACCTCCCGATAATAATCGGCCAATACACAAAGTCTCTTGGCCTTGCCGGATGAACCCTCGCTACAGAGCTTCGAGTTCACCGACAGGCATAACACACTCAAACAAGCTTGACCTGACGCTTACCTTGAAGCCGGATGTCGCTCTGTGTGCTTGAGTGGAAATTCTGTTCTGTATTTAAGCTTACCCTTTCGTGTCTATTCCTAATAAGAAGTACTAATCAAGTATACAAATATCAAATGAACAATGATCCGTTATGGATCTTCTTGCATGCCAAGCGTCGTCTGCACTGTCGCATGAGCATCTTTAACGGTCCGCGCCCTGTCCCAGACGGTGAACGTGTCTTCCAAAGGTCGCTGAGTATTCCGCGAACTCATCCCAACCGCCGCTGAGGGTTCGTACCGTAGATGGTCCGCTGAATGCGAATCCGGCCAGTCCATTATTAATAATAAGGACAGCCTGGATTCAGTGACATAGGGCCGTATCCGATACTTGTTGAGAACTCGGAGGTGACGCCGTCGAGTCCCTTGCACCTTGGCGTCTCCGTACATCACCCGACCGAGGGTTCGTCGCTTGAACAACTTGGGCGGTGTCACGTCTTTGTCGACGGGTGATAATCCGCAACCACGGAGAAATCACTACACCACAACTGCCCCTGTCGCAATGGAAGCCACGGTACTGGTGCCCGTTGTGACATTTCTTCATTCTTTAATTCACCATCTCGCCACCGTATGTCCAAGCGTCTGAATCGAGCCGTGTCCGACGCTTTTCAGCGTCTCAATCCTCGTAGACGTCGCGAACGTGAACAGCTGGAGGTACGTCAGCTCAGCTGCTCATCATCTCGCATTACTCGACTTGTTTCTCAGGAGGGCAAGGCCGAGGGTTCGAACGTCCCTCAGTCTGCTACACTTCCTCCGACAGCGGCGTCATCAACTGGTCCTTCGGCGCTTCCTGCCCCAGACTCTTCACTCCCTGCGGTAGCTCCTGCAGCACTCCCCGTCGTCGCTGAATCCGCGGAGATGGCTCCTGCTGCTTCTCCTGCGCCTGCTGGTGGTACACCACCACTCACCGAAGATTCGCTGCGCGCTATGCTGGCTGAAAGTACGGAGGCATCGGTCGATCACATGATGACCTCGATAATTCCGTACTTGACTGCAATGTCACGTCACCAAGTGCAGCTCAGCGTTGCGCCTCCTCTCCACGACGATGTACACACTCAACGTCGCCTCGAGACTGCTGTTGATTTCGATGATGTCCTCGCTGCATGTTCCACGACGTTCTCCAGCATCTCAGCTAACTGTTGAGGGGTCCAGCGAAGTTTCGTTTTCAGTGGCCGCTCCCCGGTCGGCATTCATGTTTTCTTATTCTTAATCCACTTCCACAGCGTAATCATGTTCATGTTGTTCTTCAAATGCATATACAATTTGTTGTTGCAGTAACGTTTTTCGTCTGTTACCACAGGCTGCATCGCCCTGTGGACAGTTCACACGTGATCCAGTCACGCTAGTCTTCGTCCGCCACTTGCGCCATCTGCAGCTGATTATCGCTCTTCTTGGCTCGCAAATAGTCGTACAGCAGACCTCCACAAGACAAGTTTGATGATGGTTCCCAAGTTGTATCTTCATAGCCCACCCACTTGACTTTGAACTCGCGTACAGCACGCTCCGTGCTCGTCGTCAGTGGTGTTCTGTCGTCGAGGATGGCCTCGACTTCATATTCACCGGCAACTTGATCTGGTTCCCAGCTGTCCTCAGGCAACAGTTCCTCATCGAAGTCGAGTCTTGCTTCATTAGTCGCGTCTAGTACCAACCGAGTGCTTGGTCGACTGTTGAACTCGTTGACAGCCTTGAGTCTCGACACATGCACTACTGGGTAAAAGCGATACCCACTTCGATCAGGCAGTTCCAGCTCGTACGCAAACTCTTCCACCTTGCGCTTGATCCGAAAAGGTCCATGCCATCGGTGAGCTAATTTCTTCGTCAAGCCCGGTTTGACGCGTTCCATGTACAACCACGCCCGGCTCCCAATCTCAAAAAGAGATCTCGGTGGAGCTCTTGCAGGATCTTCCATCTCTTCTGAAGCTTCTGGAGGGTCCGCCGAGTCTTCGTTTCCACTTGGTTGAGGTACAGCGGCTTTTTCCAGTCGACTCAGAGCATCATTATGCTTTTTAGCTCTTCGCTCCTTTTCTACAGCCTGATAATCCTTGGCCATAGTGAGGGCGACCTCATGTTGTCGATTGATTTCACGCCGCCACGCCAGTGCGTCAGACTGCTTGCCGAGTCCTCGTTTGAGTGATGACGACATCCCGCAACGTCGACTGCGCATCCCAACCATGAACGAAGTAAAACGGCGTTTCCTTCCTCGTAGTGTCTTGAGAAGTATTAATAGCAAATACTAGCTTCTCCGCGATTTCGTCCCAATCTTGCTGTAGAGGGTCTTCCGCGTACACCCGTACGGACCCCATCACTGACTTCACCGAGCGTTCCTGCTGTCCATTAGCCTGTGGCCAATAGCTCAAAGTCGCTCTTGATCTTGACTGCATCATCTCTGCGAGCGCTTGGAACACCTCGCTCATGAAGCGTGGGTCGCGGTCATGCCGTATTAATGATGGGGCTCCGAACCGTCGGTACACACATTCTTCGAACACTTGGGCAACACTCAGTGCAGTCGTATCTGACATAGCCTTGGCAATAACGAATCCCGTGAACGAGCACTGAAATAGGAGCAGCGCCGTGTTGCCCCTGCGAGATTTCGGTAGTGGGATCACAAAATCCATCGAGACGATCTGGAAAGGTCGTTCGGCGAGTACGTTGCCAGGTGAGTATCCACGAAGCTGTGGACGGCTTTTACTCGAGCTGCAATCTGGACATGACTTCACATGCTTCTCCACGTCGGCGTACAAGCCGATCCAATAATAATCGGACTTAACGCGGTGGAACGTTCTCACCACACCTTGATGTCCTCCTTCCAGCGAGTCGTGACAGTTCTGGAAGACCTCTTGAATCATCGTTGTCGGTACCACAAGCCGCAGCTTGGTCTCCTCTTGCCAACCGTGGTCGTACCGACGATTCAATCCAAGATAGTGAAGCACGCCGTCTTCTGATAACACGAACCGGTCAGCATACTTCCAGGCATCTCGAGCTTCTTTGTAGCTCAGCTCTTCTGCTTGGCCCTGAAGCACCTTCTTGATGTTAAACCACTTCTGCTCCTCGTCTTGTGCCACCAGTATCCGTCTGCGTCGTTCCCGCTGTATCGCTACCGGGTCAACATCTTCCGCATCGGGAAATGCCGATGGTATAGTCTTGTGAGGATGGTCTGGCAAATCTTCGCCGAATGAATCTTTGGTGGACGTCTCTCGTCGTTCTTCATGCTGTTCTTGAGCTTTTGAGACATCCTCCGAGTGTTCATCTGCAAACCTGACGTGTTTCTTGGCTTTCGTCTGTCGCCGAGTCATCACTGCTATATTACCATAATCGCACTTTGGTGAGCTGTATTTAACCACGAAATTTTCAAACGTTTTCCACTTTGAAGACTCGCTGCCTGACAGTACATGTACTTGACGCTCTGCTCCTCGTGACGAAACATCTACCGAGTCTTCATCCGGCTCGTAGATCATTTCCTGGATGCGATTCAGCGACGCCAATTCCGACTTGCGAGTTTCAGCCACGATGACCCGACTGACCTTCGATTCCAGCGCTTCAGGCAGGGGCTAACGAATTCGCGGCAGCGTTGTATTCTCGTACAACGTGAAGATATTTAACTGATCGAAGCTTGGCCGCGAGTTCCTTGTGAGTATTCAGCAGCGCTAGCAGAGTTTCCTTCCTGCATGCGATCACCCCAAGTGATTGTTGAATCGCGAGCCTTGAGTCCCCAACGATGACTAAATCCTCGGCACCGTGCGCAATAGCAGCCTTGACACCGTTGATCATGCCTTTATACTCTGCCTCATTCACCGTGGTAGCCGAGAGGTAAGCGTTGGTAGCAATCACTATCTTCCACCCAGGAAGGCTCCGCAGCACCCATGAACAACTCCCGTAGCCACCGTACTTCTCTGTCTTTGCTGATCCGTCAAAAGACATGACGAATCCGCTGTAATTACGGGAAAGCCTGGCGTACAGCAACGCGGGGTCCATTCGAATAGTCGGAGAACCCTTGTTTGGAGGTGCCACCGGCGCGAGCGAGTCTTCCAGGTCGACGAAGCTCGTGATGCTTGACTGCAGTAGCTGCGCTAAGGCGACATCCTTCTCCTTCACGCGCTGCACCTTCAAGTGCCACTGCGATAGCAGCACTGCGAACTGGACTGCACGTCCGAAAGGAGACTTCGACTTATGCACCCACTCCAACGTCGAGAATCGTGTATAGACAGGTAGCGTCTTTCCTGCCAGCTGGACGTAACAGATCTTCAACAGCAGAAGTAACGCCAAAACTTCCTTCTCAGCAGGATGGTAGTTCATCTCGGCCTTCTTGAGCACTCGACCGAGGAACCTTACGGGGTGTAACTTGCCTTCATGTTCTGGCATTAGCGTAGTGCTCAACGCCCATTCACTCGCAAAGAGCATGACGTGAACTGCTTTCGACCGATCGAAGTGCCTGAGGATGGGTGAATGTGAAACACTCGTCTTCAATATTTCGAAGGAACGACGTGCCACAGAAAGGCCACCTTCAACGGCAAAGTCTTCATCCTTGAGCTGGTACAGCGCCGCACTGTAGACCGCGAAGTCTTGAACGAAGCGGCTGTAGTAATTAACCGCTCCAAGAAACGACTGCATCCCCTTCTTACTCGTTGGAAACGAAAGCTCGGTGATGGTCGCAAGCTTCTTGGGGTCAGCTCTGATACCTTCTGGCGAAATTTTATGCGACAGAAAGTCCACCTTGGGTTGGCAAAAGATGCTCTTGGTGAAGCTAATGCTGATCCGACACTGTGCGAATCTTGCTAGCAATCGGTCCAGCGTCGCCAGGCAGCTGTCGAAATCCTCGCCACCGAAGCAAATGTCATCCACAAACGACCGTCGACCAAATACAGGTACCAGCGATGATTCGTCTGGCTCCCCGTTCGTAAACATGTCAGCGACGGGGCTGTTGACGAGTTGTAGTACAGGGTCGGTTTCTACCGGTGCTTCGCGGTCTGCCGCGAACTTCGTTTGAAACGAACCCTCGGCGCTTGGCCCACGACGTTCTTTGGCCTGTTCTTCAGCTAAACGCATCTTCTCCGAGTATTCAAACCAACCTCCTTTAGGCTGAACGAACCCCCGGAGTGCGTTGTCAATCATACGCTGATAGATCATCGGCGCGTTCTTTAGCCCGAAGGGCATGCGTAACCACTCGAAATGTCCGAGTGCGCAGACGAACGCCGATACTTTACGCGCTCGCAAGGTCATCATGACCGCCCAGAAGCCGCTTGCTGCATCCAGCGAGCAGAACCATAGGTAGCGCTCGAGATCTGTTAACAGGTCGTCGACTAGCGGCATTGCATACTCCATGATCGCGGTGATAGCATTCACCATCTTGTAATCAATGCAGAGCCAGATGTCCAGCCCGTTCTTTTTCATCACAATCACGATCGGCGATGCCCATGGACTGTCTGAAAAGACGATCAGTCCTGCACGCAATAAAGCGCGCAGCAGCTCGTACAGCTTGCCGAGAAATCGCAGCGGCACGCGTCGGGCACGCTGATTAATTGGGGCGTGCCCCTGTGTGTCGATATCGCATACCGCTCCATAGGCTGGCGGCGGCAGTGCGTTACCACTAGCAATCAGGATGTGCTCGTGGTTCTTTAGCGTCGCGACTAGACGTTCTCGGCGTTCAGTCGACAGCTCAGGATCAGCAACATTAGGCGCAGTGTAGTCAATTCTCGTGTTGATCTCTTCGGTCAGATCCGGCAGGAATGCCAGCTCCTTCGCGTAGTCGTCCAAGCCAATGTTGTTAGCTGGGTGTTCGTAGAAATCATTTCTCGTATCCTCCGTTGCTTCATTTCCCTCGGTTGTTAACACTCGAGCAACCGAGATGTATGTTCCGTCCAACGTCGCTACGGATTCTTCCCTTGACTCAACATCGGCATCCGCTTTGATTTCAACAGTTGGTACTGGGTCCATCTCCTTCCCATCCTGGTTTCCCATCTCTGGGCCACCTGTCGAGTCGTTGTTCGCAATATTGAATGCGCAGGCAACCGACATATTGGGCTGTTCACTTTTGTTCAGCGCCTCGGTCGGCCGTTGTCTTGACAGTTCGGCATTCGCACCAATCTTGCAATGCATACTCGGTGCCGTACTCAACACCTTCTGCGCGATGCCTGTATCCTCTGGATCAACCACCGGTGGCTCGTTCGCAGATTTGGCGACACACAAGGCCGGGACAGCTTCGTCAAAACGGGTGACTCCATTCAATCCAGTGCCGTGACTTGTCGCTTCCGTGGTCACCCCTGACTGGACACTAACACTCGTTGGCGTATGTACCACGTTTACCGGCCTTAGTAGTTCGTGTGTACGCACTACCGAGGCTTCGTTCGCGTTATTGCCTCCGCCATGGGTTGTCGTGTAAGTGTCCAAAGGTTCTGCGGAAGGCTGACCGTCGGCCAAATCCCCGGCTGTCACCCCAGACGCCAGACAGGCTTCCACTCGCTCACGCTCTTCCAGGATCAGTGCCCAGCGCTCTGCACATGTCAGACGATCACTAGAATCCACTAGCGAGTCTTCTAGAGGTCGTGCTAGCACCCCACCGGGTTCTGGGTAGTATGGTCGATCAACTGCTGAAGGCTGAGTTGCAAGCCACTGTTCGTAGATTTCGCATTCACGCTGAAAGAGCCCGCGGTCTCTACAACCTTCGTAGGCCAACACTTGCCAGTCTTGGTACTTCTTGGACTCCAGACGCACATAGCCGTCACCTCGTGGCAAATCCCCATTTGGAATCCACATCGCGATCGAGTCGTGTGCTGGTAGGTACACAGTTCGATCAGACACGTTGGTCAATCGAATGCTCTGAGGCCGTCCACGTCGAAACCTCGTCACTGACGGGATTAGCTTGTTCGTTCGACGAACCCACAGTACGTGTTCTTCCAGCCCGACTTGACGCTTCGCTAGTCGATATTCTCGCCACTCGTGCGCTTGAATGTCCAACCGCTCGGGTGGCCCGGCGTTAACATGGGAGCCGTATTCTTCGCTGTCGATCATGTTCTTGGTCTTTATCAGCGGGATTTGGACTTCGTGCGGTAATTGCGCCGCGCCGTGGAACAGGTCCAACCGGATCCCAGCTGGGATCATAAAGTCGGTCCCGAGTACCACGTCGACGCCTGCACTATGCGCCATTACCCACATCTCAAACTCGTACACCATCTCCCATCCGAGCGTAATCTTGACGCACGCTCGTCGCGTCGTAGACACCTTGCCTTCGTTGATTCCTTGAATGTCAATGCGGCGTCCGTGATCCGGTACATCTCGGAGTCGCAACTTCTTGGCAAAGGCGTCAGTGATCACACTAACGTTCGCTCCTGTGTCGAGGAGGATCCTCGTTCGCTGGTCGTTCACAGCGCCTTGCACCAGAGCTCTCATTCTGATCCGTCGGTCGAATTTCTTGGCCGACCACCACCCCTGTCTCTCGCCAGGGTTCAACTTCATCATCTTGAAGTGACCCTTGGGCTCGTCTCGCGCTGCACTCGAAACCAAGCCGAGCGAACCCTCGCTGGTGCCCTCATCAGCATCAGCACACTCCATTATTTCTCCAACACCTCCACCGAGGATTCTACTCCTCTCCTTTTCATTTTCCGTCGCGTTCACACTTGTTACGTATTTATCAGGCCATTCACTCTGCCCCATGAAAGCAAAGATACACTCTGCTTCCATTGAAGGCTCGGTTAACTGTGGCAGCCCGATAGGGACCAACCCAGTTGTAGTTGGCGGGCTGCCTAGTTTAAATGACGTTCTTGAACGACGGCCTTGAGCTCTGGCGGGAGTTCCTCCTTCGTGCCTTTGGTGCGCACAAATTTGGCAAGGTCTTGGAAGTTGCGGAAAAGTTCGCATTGTCCAGCATCGTGGAGTTGTTTGCAGAACTTGCATCGCTTGTTACAGTAGTGGGCGGAGTGACTCATGCCACCGCACACCGCGCATGGTCCGTACTGTGGGCGTCGGTTGTCGCGGTTGAAGTCACGTCGACCGCGTTGGTCCTGATTGAACCCACGGTCACCACCTCGGCGATCTTGATTGAAGCCATTATCGCGATCAGGCATGTTTCCACGTGGTTGACGGTTGTCTGAACGTGCGTAGGTGCCTTCAGCAGCTGCACGGCGCTCATTTTCGTTAGCCGCGGCGAGGTATCGGTCATTTTCGTCCAATGAGAAATCACCATCCGTATTATCGGGCTGAAAGTCGTTGTACTCATATTGGACATCGTTGTAAGCGTTCGGATCTTCGTTTGAATACTCGGTGCCCCCTTGAGCAGCTTCACGACCTTCTAATTCAGCTAGTAGGTCATCCACCGTGGCTTCAATGAGCGTCACTCTTGGTTTGTTGCGGTTGTCATCGCGGCGACGGCCATCACGCCGGTTGTTGCGGGCGTACCCATCGTCGCGTCGCGTATCACGACTCTTGGAGTATCGGTACTCACTGTCACGCTTGGCCATTCTCTCCTTGCCCATGAGAACATCTTCGATGATCTCTTCGAGCTCGTGAATGTCGGCGACTCGAGCGTGGTAGAGACTCTCCGCTAGCTTGTCATCGTCGCATGTTGCCAGGAATTGCTGTACGTGTTCTTTCGCGTCGCGACCACTCTTCTCAAAGTGTAGATGGGCGGTCCGAGCGTAGCCATTCAGCCTGTTTATGTAGTCGCGCAGATGTTCATTACGTTCCCGCTTGGCGGAGTAGTAACGCGACAGTGCCGTCTGCGTGAACTGCGAGCAGTAGTAGCGGATGAACGCATCGCTCAACAGCTTCCCCTTGCGCTTCGTCTTCTTCGGAAGTTGACGGAGCCAATGAATGGCTCCGTCCCGGAGACTTAGCTCAAATGGAATGCACCATTTATCGGCATCTGTGTGGGTTCCAGTCATTTCATAGACGAACCCACGGAGCCACTGCATACAGTTCTCGCTCTTGTTGCGAGAGCCTGAGAACGGCGTGATGCGATCCAATGGTCGGTGCGACGCCATATCAATCCTCGGTGTCGGGTCCACGTCGTTCAGCGTCGCCAGCTCATTCATCTGACGCATCAACTCGACTTGAGGATCTTCTTCGTCGAATGTACGCACCAAAATGTCATCATCACTGGACGAACCATCGCTGTCGACTTGACGACGTCTGGCACCACCCTTGGGAGCTCGCGCACCGCCTCGACGACCGAACGAACCCTCGTTACCAGCGTAAACACGCTGCATACGGCTCTCCGAACGTGGCGTAACCATGTGCGAGTCTTGAAAGTACGGTGAATCTTCGGTAGTGCCAAAGGCACCACGCTCAGCTCCACGCTTGGTCGGAGGAGTACGAACGAGTCGTTGGGGTGTCGGCGGCAGTGGAATCGTGGACGGATCTTCATCTTGAACGATCGTTCGACTCACAGGCTGCTTTCCGGCGTTGATGCCAACAGCGCCAAACGCCTTCCGAAGCTTCTTCTTCCATTTCTGGAGAGCAGCTCCGGCTTCATGTGGACTCCAATCCTGGAGCGACATCGTCGATGGGTACGTCTCGTTCTCGAACCCCAGCGACAACAGTAGCGAAACTGAATCCTCGGCAACTTGACTAGTCGAAACCGAGTTGACTGGGTATTGAAGTTCCTGCGCAAGCGCAGGCCAGTCGGCCTTTTTCTTGGGGATGGGCTTGAACAGCTGCATCCACTCATCATTCTGCATCAGCGCTTGTACGCGGTCGAAAACGCGCTTGGCGGCTGGTGTATCACCGTTGATAGGTGGGCGAGGTGCCTTCAGCTGTGCTGAATGCTTTGCACTCGCCACCGAAGGATTAAAACCCTCGGTCCCATCGTCATAACCATCATAGGCCGGTTCCGGTCCCGCAACATCATCGAGCTCGTCGGCGAGGTTCCTCGAAAGGGACTTGGTCGCCCCGCTCAGCCCCGATGATAGCGTGGCCGTCTCCGGCGTCGCTGCGCCTGGCTCTGGAGCCGGCGTCTTATCTTCGTAACCTTCATAATCGTGGGCGTCAGGACCGATGTCCGCTTCGTCGTCGAAGCTCACTGAAAGCTCGGTGGCGGCTGCAAAGCGCGCAGCCGGGCTTGAACTCTCGTTGCGAGCCCCGCCAGACTTGGCAGGCGTAACTGGTACCGTCGGTTGTCCTTTCGCCATGTTTCTTGTCTTTTTCTTGTTCTTCTTCTCTTGGTAGCTCGTAAACTGGAAGGCCATACAAACAGTTCACAATGGTCACAATCTGTTCCCGGGTCGCGGCACCAGTTGTGGTGTTGGAAATCCCACGTGAACTCTAGCTACAGATGTAGTTAGGATGTTCCCACAACAATACGTCTACTAGGATAGTAAACGATCGTTCGGGCGGACCTGAAGACCCCAGTTCTGCCCTTGCACCGGGACAAACTGGACCTTGTAAACTACTTATATAGGCCAACCAGTAAAATAAGAACACGCTACTAGCACGAGCAAAGCTAGCAGGTGTTTTGAATCCTCGTGGTCCCAACAGCGGAAGGGTACCAGGCACGGGTAAGCCTTTTACGAGATCACCGAGTGTTCAACACTCGGCTGGAAGAAATAAAAGGGAGGCAATTCAAGCACTCCCAGTCGTGCAAATAGGCAACAATAAGCCGTCACGTAAAACCTCCCGATAATAATCGGCCAATACACAAAGTCTCTTGGCCTTGCCGGATGAACCCTCGCTACAGAGCTTCGAGTTCACCGACAGGCATAACACACTCAAACAAGCTTGACCTGACGCTTACCTTGAAGCCGGACGTCGCTCTGTGTGCTTAAAGTGGAAATTCTGTTCTGTATTTAAGCTTACCCTTTCGGGTCTATTCCTAATAAGAAGTCCAAATCAAGTATACAAATATCAAGTGAACAATGATCCGTTATGGATCTTCTTGCATACCAAGCGTCGTCTGCACTGTCGCATGAGCATCTTTAACGGTCCGCGCCCTGTCCCAGACGGTGAACGTGTCTTCCAAAGGTCGCTGAGTATTCCGCGAACTCATCCCAACCGCCGCTGAGGGTTCGTACCGTAGATGGTCCGCTGAATGCGAATCCGGCCAGTCCATTATTAATAATAAGGACAGCCTGGATTCAGTGACATAGGGCCGTATCCGATACTTGTTGAGAACTCGGAGGTGACGCCGTCGAGTCCCTTGCACCTTGGCGTCTCCGTACATCACCCGACCGAGGGTTCGTCGCTTGAACAACTTGGGCGGTGTCACGTCTTTGTCGACGGGTGATAATCCGCAACCACGGAGAAATCACTACACCACAACTGCCCCTGTCGCAATGGAAGCCACGGTACTGGTGCCCGTTGTGACATTTCTTAATTCTTCAATTCACCATCTCGCCACCGTATGTCCAAGCGTCTGAATCGAGCCGTGTCCGACGCTTTTCAGCGTCTCAATCCTCGTAGACGTCGCGAACGTGAACAGCTGGAGGTACGTCAGCTCAGCCTTCTCTTGAATCATCGGCACCTTGCTCATCATCTCGCATTACTCGACTTGTTTCTCAGGAGGGCAAGGCCGAGGGTTCGAACGTCCCTCAGTCTGCTACACTTCCTCCGACAGCGGCGTCATCAACTGGTCCTTCGGCGCTTCCTGCCCCAGACTCTTCACTCCCTGCGGTAGCTCCTGCAGCACTCCCCGTCGTCGCTGAATCCGCGGAGATGGCTCCTGCTGCTCCTCCTGCGCCTGCTGGTGGTACACCACCACTCACCGAAGATTCGCTGCGCGCTATGCTGGCTGAAAGTACGGAGGCATCGGTCGATCACATGATGACCTCGATAATTCCGTACTTGACTGCAATGTCACGTCACCAAGTGCAGCTCAGCGTTGCGCCTCCTCTCCACGACGATGTACACACTCAACGTCGCCTCGAGACTGCTGTTGATTTCGATGATGTCCTCGCTGCATGTTCCACGACGTTCTCCAGCATCTCAGCTAACTGTTGAGGGGTCCAGCGAAGTTTCGTTTTCAGTGGTCGCTCCCCGGTCGGCATTCATGTTTTCTTATTCTTAATCCACTTCCACAGCGTAATCATGTTCATGTTGTTCTTCAAATGCATATACAATTTGCTGTTGCAGTAACGTTTTTCGTCTGTTACCACAGGCTGGCTTCGCCCTGTGGACAGTTCACACGTGATCCATTCACGCTAGCCTTCGTCCGCCACTTGCGCCATCTGCAGCCGATTCTCGCTCTTCTTGGCTCGCAAATAGTCGTACAGCAGACCTCCACAAGACAAGTTTGATGATGGTTCCCAAGTTGTATCTTCATAGCCCACCCACTTGACTTTGAACTCGCGTACAGCACGCTCCGTGCTCGTCGTCAGTGGTGTTCTGTCGTCGAGGATGGCCTCGACTTCATATTCACCGGCAACTTGATCTGGTTCCCAGCTGTCCTCAGGCAGTAGTTCCTCATCGAAGTCGAGTCTTGCTTCATTAGTCGCGTCAAGTACCAACCGAGTGTTCGGTCGACTGTTGAATTCGTTGACAGCCTTGAGTCTTGACACATGCACTACTGGGTAAAAGCGATACCCACTTCGATCAGGCAGTTCCAGCTCGTACGCAAACTCTTCCACCTTGCGCTTGATCCGAAAAGGTCCATGCCATCGGTGAGCTAATTTCTTCGTCAAGCCCGGTTTGACGCGTTTCATGTACAACCACGCCCGGCTCCCAATCTCGAAAAGAGATCTCGGTGGGGCTCTTGCAGGATCTTCCATCTCTTTTGAAGCTTCTAGAGGGTCTGCCGAGTGTTCGTTTCCACTTGGTTGAGATACAGCGGCTTTTTCCAGTCGACTCAGGGCATCATTATGCTTTTTTGCCCTTCGCTCCTTTTCTATAGCCTGATAGTCTTTGGCCATGGTGAGGGCGACCTCATGTTGTCGATTGATCTCACGCCGCCACGCTAGTGCGTCAGACTGCTTGCCGAGTCCTCGTTGAGTGATGACGACATCGCCCGCAACGTCGACTGCGCATCCCAACCATAACGAGGTAGAACGGTGTTTCCTTCCTTGTAGTGTTCTGAGAAGTATTAATAGCGAACACCAGCTTCTCTGCGATTTCGTCCCAATCTTGCTGTAGAGGGTCTTCCGCGTACACCCGTACGGAACCCATCACCGACTTCACCGAGCGTTCCTGCTGTCCATTAGCCTGTGGCCGATAGCTCAAAGTCGCTCGTGATCTTGACTGCATCATCTCTGCAAATGCTTGGAACACTTCGCTCATGAAGCGTGGGTCGCGGTCGTGCCTTATCAGTGATGCGTCGGTACACACATTCTTCAAGCACTTGGGCAACACTCAGTGCAGTCGTATCCGACATAGCCTTGGCAATAACGAATCCCGTGAACGAGCACTGAAATAGGAGCAACGCCGTGTTGCCCCTGCGAGATTTCGGTAGTGGGATCACAAAATCCATCGAGACGATCTGGAAAGGTCGTTCGGCGAGTACGTTGCCAGGTGAGTATCCACGAAGCTGCGGACGGCTATTACTCGAGCTGCAATCTGGACATGACTTCACATGCTTCTCCACGTCAGCGTACAAGCCGATCCAATAATAATCGGACTTAACGCGATGGAATGTTCTCACCACACCTTGATGTCCTCCTTCCAGCGAGTCGTGACAGTTCTGCAAGACCTCTTGAATCATCGTTGTCGGTACCACAAGCCGCAGCTTGGTCTCCTCTTGCCAACCGTGGTCGTACCGACGATTCAATCCAAGATAGTGAAGCACGCCGTCTTCTGATAACACGAACCGGTCAGCATACTTCCAGGCATCTCGAGCTTCTTTGTAACTCAGCTCTTCTGCTTGGCCCTGAAGCACCTTCTTGATGTTAAACCACTTCTGCTCCTCGTCTTGTGCCACCAGTATCCGTCTGCGTCGTTCCCGCTGTATCGCTACCGGGTCAACATCTTCCGCATCGGGAAATGCCGCTGGTACAGTCTTGTGAGAATGGTCTGGCAAATCTTCGCCGATTGAATCTTCGGTGGACGTCTCTCGTCGCTCTTCATGCTGTTCTTGAGCTTTTGAGACCCCTCCGAGTGTTCATCTGCAGGACCCTGACGCGTTTCATGGCTTTCGTCTGTCGCCGAGTCATCACTGCCATATTACCATAATCGCACTTTGGTGAGCTGTATTTAACCACGAAATTTTCAAACGTTTTCCACTTTGAAGACTCGCTGCCTGACAGTACATGTACTTGACGCTCTGCTCCTCGTGACGAAACATCTACCGAGTCTTCATCCGGCTCGTAGATCATTTCCTGGATGCGATTCAGCGACGCCAATTCCGACTTGCGAGTTTCAGCCACGATGACCCGACTGACCTTCGATTCCAGCGCTTCAGGCAGGGGCTAACGAATTCGCGGCAGCGTTGTATTCTCGTACAACGTGAAGATATTTAACTGATCGAAGCTTGGCCGCGAGTTCCTTGTGAGTATTCAGCAGCGCTAGCAGAGTTTCCTTCCTGCATGCGATCACCCCAAGTGATTGTTGAATCGCGAGCCTTGAGTCCCCAACGATGACTAAATCCTCGGCACCGTGCGCAATAGCAGCCTTGACACCGTTTTTCATCCCTATGGACTCCGCCTCATTCACCGTGGTGGCCGAGAGGTAAGCGTTGGTAGCAATCACTATCTTCCACCCAGGAAGGCTCCGCAGCACCCATGAACAACTCCCGTAGCCACCGTACTTCTCTGTCTTTGCTGATCCGTCAAAAGACATGCCGAATCCGCTGTAATTACGGGAAAGCCTGGCGTACAGCAACGCGGGGTCCATTCGAATAGTCGGAGAACCCTTGTTTGGAGGTGCCACCGGCGCGAGCGAGTCTTCCAGGTCGACGAAGCTCGTGATGCTTGACTGCAGTAGCTGCGCTAAGGCGACATCCTTCTCCTTCACGCGCTGACACCTTCAGAGTGGCCACTGCGATAGCAGCACTGCGAACTGGACTGCAGGTCCGGAAAGAGAGACTTCGACTTATGTACCCACTCTAACGTCGAGAATCGTATATAGACATGTAGCGTCTTTCCTGCCAGCTATACGTAACAGATCTTCAACAGCAGAAGTAACGCCAAAACTTCCTTCTCGGCAGGATGGTAGTTCATCTCGGCCTCCTTGAGCACACGACCGAGGAGCCGTACGGGGTGTAACTTGCCTTTATGTTCTTGCATTAGCGTAGTGCTCAACGCCCATTCATTAGCAAAGAGCATGACGTGAACTTCTTTCGACCGATCGAAGTGCCTGAGGATGGGTGAATGTGAAACACTCGTCTTCAATTTTTTGAAGGAACGACGTGCCACAGAAAGGCCTCCTTCAACGACAAAGTCTTCATCCTTGAGCTGGTACAGCGCCGCACCGTAGACCGCGAAGTCTTGAACGAAGCGGCTGTAGTAATTAACCGCTCCAAGAAACGACTGCATCTCCTTCTTACTCGTTGGAAACGAAAGCTCGGTGATGGTCGCAAGCTTCTTGGGGTCAGCCCTGATACCTTCTGGCGAAATTTTATGCGACAGAAAGTCCACCTTGGGCTGGCAGAAGATGCTCTTGGTGAAGCTAATGCTGATCCGACACTGTGCAAATCTTGCCAGCAATCGGTCAAGCGTCGCCAGGCAGCTGTTGAAATCCTCGCCACCGAAGCAAATATCATCCACAAACGACCGTCGGCCAAACACGGGTACCAGCGATGATTCGTCTGGCTCCCCGTTCGTAAACATGTCAGCGACGGGGCTGTTGACGAGTTGTAGTACAGGGTCGGTCTCCACCGGTGCTTCGCGGTCTGCCGCGAACTTCGTTTGAAACGAACCCTCGGCGCTTGGCCCACGACGTTCTTTGGCCTGTTCTTCAGCTAAACGTATCCTCTCTGAGTATTCAAACCAACCTCCTTTAGGCTGAACGATCCCCCAGAGTGCGTTGTCAATCATACGCTGGTAGATCATCGGCGCGTTCTTTAATCGAAAGGGCATGCGCAACCACTCGAAGTGTCCGAGTGCGCAGACAAACGCCGACACTTACGTGCTCGCAAGGTCATCGTGACCGCCCAGAAGCCGCTTGCTGCATCCAGCGAGCAGAACCATAGGTAGCGCTCGAGATCGGTTAGCAGATCGTCGACTAGCGGCATTGCATACTCCATGATCGCGGTGATAGCATTCACCATCTTGTAATCAATGCAGAGCCGGATATCCAGCCCGTTCTTTTTCATCACAATCACGATCGGCGATGCCCATGGACTGTCTGAAAAGACGATCAGTCCTGCTCGCAACAAAGCGCGCAGCAGCTCGTACAGTTTGCCGAGAAATCGTAGCGGCACGCGCCGGGCACGCTGTTTAATTGAGGCGTGCCCCTGTGTGTCGATATCGCATACCGCGCCGTAGGCTGGCGGCAGCAGTGCGTTACCACTAGCAATCAGGATGTGCTCGTGGTTATTCAGTGTCGCGACCAGACGTTCTCGGCGATCATTTGACAACTGAGGATCAGCAACATTAGACGCACTGTAGTCTATTGTCGTGTTGATCTCTTCGGTCAAGTCCGGCAGGAATGCCAGCTCCTTCGCGTAGTCTTCCAAGCCAATGTTGTTAACCGGGTGTTCGTAGAAGTCATTTCTCGTATCCTCCGGTTGCTTCATTTCCTTCGGGTGGTATACTCGAGCAACCGAGGATGTATGTTTCATCCCAAGGTCGCTACGATTGCTTCCCTTGACTCACATCGGTATTCGCTTTGGATTCCACAGTAGGTACTGGGGTCATCTCCTTCCCATCTGGGATTTCCATCTCTGCCGAGTCGTTGTTCGCAATATTGAATGCGCGGGTCACCGACATATTGGGCTGTTGACCTTTGTTCAGCGCTTCGGATGGCCGTTGTCTTGACAGTTCGGCTTTCGCACCAATCTCGCAATGAACACTCGGTGCCGTACTCAGCACCTTCGGTGCGATGCCTGCATCCTCTGGATCAACCACCGATGTCTCGTTCGCAGATTTGGCGGCACACAAAGCCGGGACAACTTCGTCAAAACTGGTGACTCCATGTAGTCCAGTGCTGTTACTTGTCGCTTCCGTGGTCACCCCAGACTTAACACGAACCCTCGTTGGCGTATGTGCAACGTTTACCGGGCTCAGTAGTTCGTGTGTACGCGCTACCGAGGCTTCGTTTGCAATATTGTTCTCGCCGTGAGCTGTCGTGTAAGTGTCTAAAGGTTCTTCGGAAGGCTGACCGTCGGCCGAATCCGCGGCTGTCACCCCAGACGCCAGACAGGCTTCCACTCGCTCACGTTCCTCCAGGATCAGTGCCCAGAGCTCTGCACACGTCAGACGATCACTAGAATCCACTAGCGAGTCTTCTAGAGGTCGTGCTAGCACCCCACTGGGTTCTGGATAGCCTGGTCGATCAACTGCCGAAGGCTGAGTTGCAAGCTATTGCTCGTAGATTTCACATTCACGCTGAAAGAGCTCACGGTCTCTGCAACCTTCGTAAGCTAGCACCTGCCAGGCTTGGTACTTCTTGGAATCCAGACGCACGTAGCCGTCACCTCGTAGCAAATCCCCATCTGGAATCCACATCGCGATCGAGTCGTGTGCTGGTAGGTACACAGTTCGATCAGACACGTTGGTCAACCGAATGCTCTGAGGCCGTCCACGTCGAAACCTCGTCACTGACGGTTAACTTGTTCGCTCGACGAACCCACAGTACGTGTTCTTCCAGTCCGACTTGACGCTTCGCTAGTCGATATTCTCGCAACTCGTGCGCTTGAATGTCCAAGCGCTCGGGTGGCCCGGCGTTAACATGGGAGCCGTATTCTTCGCTGTCGATCATGTTCTTGGTCTTGATCAGTGGGATTTGAACTTCGTGCGGTAATTGCGCCGCGCCGTGAAACAGGTCCAACCGGATCCCAGCAGGGATCATAAAGTCGGTCCCGAGTACCACGTCGACGCCTGCACTATGCGCCATTACCCACATCTCGAACTCGTACACCATCTCCCATCCAAGCGTAATCTTGACGCACGCTCGTCGCGTCGTAGACACCTTGCCTTCATTAATTCCTTGAATGTCAATGCGGCGTCCGTGATCAGGTACATCTCGGAGTCGCAACTTCTTGGCAAAGGCGTCAGTGATCACACTAACGCTCGCTCCTGTGTCGAGGAGGATCCTCGTTCGCTGGTCGTTCACAGCGCCTTGCACCAGAGCTCTCATTCTGATCCGTCGGTCGAATTTCTTGGCCGACCACCACCCCTGTCTCTCGCCAGGGTTCAACTTCATCATCTTGAAGTGACCCTTGGGCTCGTCTCGCGCTGCACTCGAAACCAAGCCGAACGAGCCCTCGCTGGTGCCTTCATCAGCATCATTACACTCCACTCTCTCTCCAACACCTCCACCGAGGATTCTTCTCCTCTCCTGTTCATTTTCCGTCGCGTTCACACTTGTTACGTAATTATCAGGCCATTCACTCTGCCCCATGAAAGCAAAGATATACTCTGCTTCCAGTGAAGGCTCGGTTAACTGTGGCAGCCCGATAGGGACCAACCCAGTTGTAGTTGGCGAGCTGCCTAGTTTAAATGACGTTCTTGAACGACGGCCTTGAGCTCTGGCGGGAGTTCATCCTTCGTGCCTTTAGTGCGCACGAATTTGGCAAGGTCTTAGAAGTTGCGGAAAAGTTCGCATTGTCCAGCATCGTGGAGTTGTTTGCAGAACTTGCATCGCTTGTTACAGTAGTGGGCGGAGTGACTCATGCCACCGCACACCGCGCATGGTCCGTACTGTGGGTGTCGGTTGTCGCGGTTGAAGTCACGTCGACCGCGTTGGTCCTGATTGAACCCACGGTCACCACCTCGGCGATCTTGATTGAAGCCATTCTCGCGATCAGGCGTGTTTTCACGCGGTTGACGGTTGTCTGAACGTGCGTAGGTGCCTTCAGCAGATGTACGGCGCTCATTTTCGTTAGCAGCGGCGAGGTATCGGTCATTTTCATCCAATGCGAAATCACCATCCGTATTATCGGGCTGAAAGTCGTTGTACTCATCTTGGACATCGTTGTAAGCGTTCGGATCTTCGTTTGAATACTCGGTGCCCCCTTGAGCAGCTTCACGACCTTCTAATTCAGCTAGTAGGTCATCCACCGTGGCTTCAATGAGCGTCACTCTTGGTTTGTTGCGGTTATCATCGCGGCGACGGTCATCACGCCGATTGTTGCTGGCGTACCCATCGTCGCGTCGCGCGTCACGACTCTTGGAGTATCGGTACTCACTGTCACGCTTGGCCATTCTCTCCTTGCCCTTGAGAACATCCTCAATGATCTCTTCGAGCTCGTGAATGTTGGCGACTCGAGCGTGGTAGAGACTTTCCGCCAACTTGTCATCATCACATGTCGCCAGGAACTGCTGTACGCGTTCTTTCGCGTCGCGACCACTCTTCTCGAAGTGTAGACGGGCGGTCCGAGCGTAGCCATTCAGCCTGTTTATGTAGTCGCGCAGATGTTCATTACGTTCCCGCTTTGCAGAGTAGTAACGTGACAGTGCCGTCTGCGTGAACTGCGAGCAGTAGTAGCGGATGAACGCGTCGCTCAGCAGCTTCCACTTGCGCTTCGGCTTCTTCGGAAGTTGACGGAACCAATGAATGGCTCCGTCCCGGAGACTAAGCTCAAATGGAATGCACCATTTGTCGGCATCTCTGTGGGTTCCAGTCATTTCATAGACGAACCCACGGAGCCACTGCATACAGCTCTCGCTCTTGTTGCGAGAGCCTGAGAACGGCGTGATGCGATCCAATGGTCGGTGCGACGCCATATCAATCCTTGGTGTCGGGTCCACGTCGTTCAGCGTCGCCAGCTCATTCATCTGACGCATCAACTCGACTTGAGGATCTTCTTCGTCGAATGTACGCACCAAAATGTCATCATCACTGGACGAACCATCGCTGTCGACTTGACGACGTCTGGCACCACCCTTGGGAGCTCGCGCACCGCCTCGACGACCGAACGAACCCTCGTTACCAGCGTAAACACGCTGCATACGGCTCTCCGAACGTGGCGTAACCATGTGCGAGTCTTGAAAGTACGGTGAATCTTCGGTAGTGCCAAAGGCACCACGCTCAGCTCCACGCTTGGTCGGAGGAGTACGAACGAGTCGTTGGGGTGTCGGCGGCAGTGGAATCGTGGACGGATCTTCATCTTGAACGATCGTTCGACTCACAGGCTGCTTTCCGGCGTTGATGCCAACAGCGCCAAACGCCTTCCGAAGCTTCTTCTTCCATTTCTGGAGAGCAGCTCCGGGGACTCTAATCTTGTAGCGACATCTTCGATGGGTACGTCTCGTTTTCAAAGCCCAGGGACAATAGTAGCGAGACTGAATCCTCGGCAACTTGGCTAGTCGACATCGAGTTGACTGGGTATTGAAGCTCCTGCACAAGCGCAGGCCAGTCGGCCTTTTTTTTGGGGATGGGCTTGAACAGCTGCATCCACTCATCATTCTGCATCAGCGCTTGTACGCGGTCGAAAACGCGCTTGGCGGCTGATGCATCACCGTTGATAGGTGGGCGAGGTGCCTTCAGCAGTGCTGAATGCTTTGCACTCGCCACCGAAGGCTTAGGAGCCTCGGTCCCATCGTCATAATCTTCGTAGGCCGCTTCCGGTCCCGCAACTTCATCGAGCTCGTCGGCGAGGCTCCTCGAACGGGACCTGGTCGCCCCGCTCAGCCCCGATGATAGCGTAACCGTCTCCGGCGTCGCTGCGCCTGGCTCTGGAGCCGGCGTCTTATCTTCGTAATCTTCATAATCGTGGGCGTCAGGACCGATGTCCGCCTCGTCGTCAAATCTCACCGAAAGCTCGGTGGCGGCTGCAAAGCGCGCAGCCGGGCTTGAACTCTCGTTGCGAGCCCCGCCAGACTTGGCAGGCGTAACTGGTACCGTCGGTTGTCCTTTCGCCATGTTTCTTTTTTTCTTGTTCTTCTTCTCTTGGTAGCTCGTAATCTGGAAGGTCATACAAACAGTTCACAATGGTCACAATCTGTTCCCGGGTCGCGGCACCAGTTGTGGTGTCGGAAATCCCACGTGAACTCTAGCTACAGATGTAGTTAGGATGTTCCCACAACAATACGTCTACTAGGATAGTAAACGATCGTTCGGGCGGACCTGAAGACCCCAGTTCTGCCCTTGCACCGGGACAAACTGGACCTTGTAAACTACTTATATAGGCCAACCAGTAAAATAAGAACACGCTACTAGCACGAGCAAAGCTAGCAGGTGTTTTGAATCCTCGTGGTCCCAACAGCGGAAGGGTACCAGGCACGGGTAAGCCTTTTACGAGATCACCGAGTGTTCAACACTCGGCTGGAAGAAATAAAAGGGAGGCAATTCAAGCACTCCCAGTCGTGCAAATAGGCAACAATAAGCCGTCACGTAAAACCTCCCGATAATAATAGGCCAATACACAAAGTCGCTTGGCCTTGCCGGATGAACTCTCGCTACAGAGCTTCGAGTTCACCGACAGGCATAACACACTCAAACAAGCTTGACCTGACGCTTACCTTGAAGCCGGACGTCGCTCTGTGTGCTTGAGTGGAAATTCTGTTCTGTATTTAAGCTTACCCTTTCGGGTCTATTCCTAATAAGAAGTCCTAATCAAGTATACAAATAGCAAGTGAACAATGATCCGTTATGGATCTTCCTGCACGCCAAGCGTCGTCTGCACCGTCGCACGAGCATCTTTAACGGTCCGCGCCCTGTCTCATACGGTGAACGTGCCTTCCAAGGGTCGCTGAGTCTTCCGCGAACTCATCCCAACCGCCACTGAGGGTTCGTACCGTAGATGGTCCGCTGAATGCGAATCCGGCCAGTCCATTATTAATAATAAGGACAGCCTGGATTGAGTGACATATGACCGTATCCGGTACTTTGTTGAAAGCTCGAGAGTGACGCCGTCGAGTCCCTTGCACCTTGGCGTCTCCGTACATCACCTGACCGAGGGTTCGTCGCTTGAACATCTTAGGCGGTGTCACGTCTTTGTCGACGGGTGATAATCCGCAACTACGGAGAAATCACTACACTACAGTCATCGTCGTCAGGGCTGAAAGAATAGTGGCCGGTAGAGAGTGTACGCTTCAAGGACGATCGGATGGGAGGCCCCGAGCCGTCGGACCAATCCGATCCCTCTTCCTCGTCGTCCTCCGAGCTGCCGAGTCCACAGCCAGTGGGGATGACCCGTTTGGCCTTCCCCTTCCCGGATCCAGTTCCGACAGTCGGAGAGCCGGTAGAAGCCGGTCGGGGAACGGTGGACACCGTCACCGAAGGGCCAGCAGTGAGACAAGCTGGACTTGGCCGTAGACGTGACTAGCGTCGTAGATGGGGCAATTACCGTGGATTCAGTCGAAGCCACTGCCTGGGACGACGTCGCGATAGTGGATCCGGTCTTGGACGCCGATCCCGACTGTGGTGAAGTACTTTCTCAGAAATAAGAGAATGGACCTAACGCGGGGTCATTATCCCGAATCAGTGACAATTTCAAGGGATTAGAGAGGATTTGGATTGTCCGGCGGGGATGCAAGTTGCCTGTGGTGGATTAGCCATGCCGAGCAACACCCCGTATGAAATGACGATGGATCTGGTATGAGTGATGTACAGGAAGGCAAGATCCACCAAGACATATCTCGGATCCACCCTTACCTCGGTTCACTTAGGTGGATATGGGATATACTATGTACGGGTGGATCGAGTGTGGATCCTATGAAGGAATGCTGGTACGTGTCATCTGAAGGTGGATCTAGTAACCACGGCTAACGAGAAGTCAAGATCCACCGCGAGGTGTCCCGGATCCCATACTTCCGAGTTCGGATCCAAGGAGGGAGGATCCCGCATAGGACGACCTGGATCCAGGATACAGGAATGATGGATACAGTGGATCTCGAGCTTTCGTGGGACAATGGAGATCACCGACGGTTGCAAGATGACGTTGGATGATTGGAGAGCTCAGTTCCAGGACGAGTGTACCCTTGCAGTGAGGTGGATCAAAGCAACCTGGATCCGGATGAGTGTACCCATAATAGGGTGACCATAATGATTACGCCATGGATCCGGTGGATCTGGGGATAATACAGCTGGGATGATGGGTCAAGGAAAGAAAGGACATGCAGCCGAGCCTGGTAAGGGATTTAACAAGTAAAAGACATATAAGGTAGAAATCCAGGCAGGTATAAGCTTAAGTATCAATACCGTCTTCTATTTGTACAGTAACACGCAAGTGCCTTCCTGCCCTCAAGAACCGGAACTACATTGGCCATACGCGCTCCGTGAAGGTTAGGAATTGCGAATCTAGTGTTGGTAGTGATAACTGGATAATACATTGGCCAGATCCTACAACCTAGTGAGCTTTCCTATACACGTGCAGATCCAACAGGTTAACCGAATTTACTACTTGGTCGGTTACACCCTAGAGGATCTCAGCTCTCAAGATCACAGGAGGCGGCAAGTACGACGCAAAGGAACTACAAAGGCAAGGGAACACGCCCGCAAGGCAACCCTACGGCCAGATCCACGATCTAGGCCCCGGATCCATAAGCTCGAATATTCGCTTAGGATTCGGAACAATCCACGGACGCAGAGTGAAAATTTTCCACTGCTGCTCCACCCCATCCCCACGTCTCGCCAAGACACTCAAGCTTCACCACTTGAACTCTTCGGAGTTACCGAGAGAGCAAGATCCCGCCCTACCGACGGGTACACAAGGTGAGGAAAGTTCAGGAGGGGGCCCCCGTTAGTCGATGGCTGGGCGCAGTTGGTAAGTTGGATCCAGCAATCTCGCAGATTTTGCTGATCCCGCTACGCCACACGACTTTGATACAGCGACGGATCCAGCCTTAGCAGTCGATCCGGACTTGGATGCCGTAGATCCCGTCTTGGATGCAGCAACGGATCCAGTCTTGGAACCAACTCCCGCTTTAAACGTAGCTACGGATCCAGTCTTTGATGCCGTGGACCCAGCCTTGGGTCCAGATCCAGATTTTGACGCCGCAGCAGTCCAGCCTTGGATTCACTCCCGCTTTGGGCGTAGCTACGGACCCAGTCTTGGACACTGATGCCGACTTGAATGTAGTGGTGAATCCGGACTTGGGTCCGGCACCAGACTTCGAAGGGGATGTAGAAGGTTTGGACGTGGATGTGGATCCCGCATTGGAGACTGTTTTAGAGGTCGAACTGGCTTTGGGCGTGGCCTTGGGAGAAGCTCGGACTTGCTTGTGAGGCCGGGGGGATCCAGTACCAGGAGCAGGGGATGCACTACGCGGCCGTTTCGCGGCCGACGGACCCGCCCCACTTGGAGACCGCGGAGCAGCTGAGACGCTAGCGGCAGGAGGCGATCCAGCCAAAGAGGAAAGTGGATCCGAAGATTCAGGGGGAGGAGAAAGGGGTCATTTGACGGAACAGCGACGACTGAGAAGTACGGTTGCTACGGGAGTTGTTCCTGGGTGTTGTGGAGCCTGAGATGGCAGCGGCCACCAAAATCAGTCGCCGACGCGCCAAGTCCCGCTCGGATAACCCGCGATCGCGCTCTAGAACCAGCTGCTGGTGCTGAACATGAGTAGTATCGAGC
The DNA here is from genome assembly GCF_000142945.1 of Phytophthora infestans T30-4. NCBI lineage: Eukaryota > Oomycota > Peronosporomycetes > Peronosporales > Peronosporaceae > Phytophthora > Phytophthora infestans. The sequence continues at coordinate 75,131 of NW_003303533.1, read as the reverse complement.
TGATCCCGTAGTTTCGTGGAAGTTGCCTCGGCATCCTTCCGTTTGTCATCTGGATCGACATAACGAGTGAATATGGGATTACCTGGAGGAAACAAAAGAGGATCTACGTACTCATGCGACGGGGCTTGGATTCTAGTTCCGTTTGCGTTCGCTTGGCATCTGCCCACTCGTTAGCCGCCTTGTCACGATGGAGCTCGGTATCCGCCAGCTTGGCCTGGATCTCGTCGCGGACTTGAGTCATACGTACGAATTCCTCAAGCGCGTAATCTCGCCCAGCCGATGCTTTCTCGGGCGACTCTTTGGTATCTTTCAACTCCTCGGAAAGACAAGCCAGAGCCCCATCCGGCGACGAGGGAGGTGGATTCGGCGCGGGGGACCCTCCACGCGCCGACCCTAATGCGGATCCGCCATGGGTGGATCCCACATAGTCGTTGGTCACCACCTCTTCTTGAGTCAGGCGCAACTCGTCGCGGAGTTGATCCAAGCTCTCGTCCGCGGCCGCGCTAGCAGTTTGGTAATCTTCCAGATCCCGCTTGAGGTCGTGGATCCGGGATTGGAGCTGGTGGATTTCGGATCCGGCGAGCGTCATCTCATTAAGGAGATGGTCGTTGTCGTCCCGCATGCCATTCCGTTGACGGGGGGCGCGATCCAGCCGTCCAGTCAAGTCACGGATCTCGACTGCTTGATCGGCCAACAAGAGTCGCAGATCCTGCGAGCGAGAGGCCGCACGGTGCTCCCACCCTTGGATCTCTATAGCCTGGTCATGGACCTGGGCTGCAAAGTTTTGGAGTTGGGTGGCGTGCGAAGAGGTGGATAACGACTTGTATGCTTGCTGAGCCGCAAAGGCGGTATCTAGTATAGACACATCGGCACCACTATCTAGGAGTAGGATTGCTTTTTCATTGTTGATCTTGCCCCCTACCTTGGTTTGCCTGAGCCACTTTCCTGGGGCATGGTACTTCCAGTATCCACGGGACTCCCCGGCTAGCGGATCCATAGATCCAACATCCTCAGATGCACGGGATCCAGTGACCT
>NW_003303533.1:56468-59050 GCF_000142945.1 Phytophthora infestans T30-4 | reverse complement strand
CGAATCCATTCAGAGTCTACCGGCGTACACCTGGATCTGGGCTGGATCCACCCTTTCAGTGTACACCTGGATCTGGGCTGGATTCCGGATCCGGTTGGATCCACGCTTGGATTTCATCCGGCTCCAGCGCCTACGACCCAGCCTCAATTGGGTCAGTATAGTTCGGACTCTCGAAAGCTCGCGCTTGAAATCAAGCAGGACTCTTCGCACGTAAAACGTCACTCTTCATGCATAAGCATTCACTTCTTCCTCGTAATTCACTCTTCCCCTGTAGATTCGTCTTCTCTTTCTTTACGATGTGACCAACTCACATCAGCGATCCTCCTCCTCCCGACCCACACCCTTCCTGTGGGTCCTTCTTCATCCTCCCATCGACATGACCAACTCACATCCATGGATCCCCTTCCTACTCTTCTTCATGAGACTGCATCACGCCGAATCTGTTACGATTCGTACGATCCCGCAAGAAATCATAGAGTAATGCTCCACAGTTCAGATCTGCCTCGTCTACCCAACTGGGTTCGTCATATCCACGCCAATACACCAGAAATTCACGGTAAATCCGTCCGTATCTAGTTCGCTTCCCTGACCTCATGTCGGTGATCTTCTCGACTTCGAACTCGTCGGCTTCGAGATCCACATTCCAACTATCTTCCGGTAGGAGGACTTCGTCGAAATCCACCCGGTCGGATTCATCCACCGAAAGACGGGTTTGCGGTCGGTCCGTATATTCCCTGACCAACTTCAGCTTGGATACGTGTACTACAGGGAACAAGCGATATTCGGTACCTGCCGTTTCCAACTTCACCGCATGTTCCCCTATCTTTTCGCTCACCCGGAACGGTCCATGCCATCGATGGGCCAATTTGCGGGCGTACCCTTCCTTCACCCGATCTAAATAAAGCCACACCTGCGATCCCACTTGGATTTGATGTGGGCGGGCGTCTTCGTTGTGTCGATCCGCTCGATCTTGTATCGCACTCCGCAGCCGTTCGTTCACTTGGGATCTGGCTTGCCGGTAGTATTTCTGGACTTGGTATCGCCATCGTCTTGGATCTCGGTTTCTCTTCTTGGTGCTACATACCGGAATGGCCGCTTCTAGGGTGGATTTAGGATCCCACCCATGTACCAAGTAAAATGGGGTGTCACCCCGGGTCCTGTCTTGGGCGGTGTTCATCGCGAAGGGGAGTCGTTCTGCGTACTCATCCCAATCCCTCTGATCCAAATCCTGGACATACATCTTGAGTGCCCTCGTGATTGTCTGCACCATGCGCTCGGCCGATCCATTAGCTTGGGGACGATATACCATGGTTGCCCGCTGTCTCTACCGCATGATCCGGTTGAAAGCTCGCAAGAAATCAGACATAAAACCTGGCTCCCGATCATGTCTAATCATCTCACTAGCCCCAAATCTTCGGAAAACGCACTCCTCGTACGATTCGGCAATGGTTTGTGCAGCTCTAGACGCACTAGCTTTGGCTATCACGTATCCGGTAAACAGATCCACCCAAATCAACAATTCTGTGTTTCCTTTGAATGACTTGGGCAACGAGGGGATGTGATCCATGGCTATGATTTGGAAAGGGTTAGTCGCTTGGACATTCCCAGGTGACTCCCCTTCGATTGTGGGCCTGCCCTTGCCTATCTCACAACCCACACATTCACCGACATATCGTTGTACGCTCTTGAATAGTCCCCTCCAGTGGAAACATCCCCGGATCCGTTGGTAGGTCCGACCAATACCCTGATGTCCACCTTCTAAGCTAGCGTGATAGTGGTGTAGGACATCCTGTTGTAAGGTTTCCGGCATCACCAGTCTCATCAATCCATCCCGATCCTCGTTGACTCTCTTCGTAGGGGGCAATAGAAGAGCAAGTCATTCAGATCCACTGCGTAATCCGTAGCAATAATACTGTAGGATTTGGTATCCTCCCGACTCAGGTCTCGTACATCCCCCATCAGATACTTCTTTAGTCCCAAGATCCACGCTTCCTCGTTCTGTGTTTTGAGGATCCGCTCTATGCGGACTCCCTTCACAAATGTTTCCTCGGGGATCTGGGGGCTGGATCCAATTCTTCCTCTGGACCTAGTGACAGCCATCACCTGGACTGTCCGGATCCAACTACCACCACTTCGTCTAGTCGGTTCAACGTAACGAGATCCTGATGCTCGGCCCCTCTCTCCACTTCGACACCACATTGATTCCGTAAAGTGGCACTGGCCAAGCTATCTGCACTGGCATTCCAATCTCGCTTGATATGCACCAACTCGTGATTCAACCAACCACGCAGGTGGATCATCACTTTCTGCCGTAACAGTGTTAGGGCCGGGGCCTTGCAGTCAATCTCACCTCGCACCTGTCTGATCACCAAATTGGAATCCCCACAAATCACCAGCCTTTTTGGATCTTGACCCTTTAGTAGATCCCAACCCAGCAGGAGCCCGTTATACTCCGCTTCATTGACGGTGAGGCCCTCCGCGTAAGTGGATCTGGCCAGTACAACTTCCATCTGGGCAGTCTCCACAGTATTGCGCTGTATGCTCCTCAATACGCGAGCGGGTCCATCGAAACTCAGGACGTA
>NW_003303533.1:52778-55677 GCF_000142945.1 Phytophthora infestans T30-4 | reverse complement strand
AGCTTGTTGGATTTTGATCCGGACAGCTGGAGTGGTCATCGCAGCAAAATCTACCTCTCTCAATTCATACAATACCGCGGCGAACAGTGCGTAATCCTCGATGAACCGACTGTAGTAGTTCAAACTGCCCAAGAAGGATTGCATCGCTCGTAACGACTGTGGGAAGGACAAGTCGGCTAACGAAGACAGGTCGTTATGATTCGCCTCCAATCCCTCCTTGGAAACTCGATGACCTAAGTAATCCACCTTGCGCATCCCCCAATAGCTCTTTACCGCACTGATAGAGAGATTTCACTTAGTACACGCCTCCAGTAGGGATGTCACTCTTTCGCACAACTGATCCCACGATTCTGCCGGGATTAGAATGTCGTCAAAATAAGATCTGCGGCCTAACACAGATGGGGTTCCAGGATCCCCTGGCTCCCCTGCTTCAAATGGATCCGCTTCCGTATGATCTTCTCCGGATCCACCCCTTTCGGGTTCCGGTATTCGGGTGAATCCGTAGAGGGCGTTATCGATCAGGCGTTGGTAGATCTGGGGCGCATTCTTCCATCCAAACGGCAACCAGTTCCACTCGAACAGGCCAAACGGTGTGATGAAAGCGGATATTGCGCGAGCTCGATCCGTCATAGTCACCACCCAGAAACCACTGGCCATGTCAAGAGAACAGTACCATAGTACTTTATCCAAATCCTCCAATAGCTCATTGATTAGAGGCATTGGATACACCATCAATCGGGTCAGGCCGTTAAGTAGCCGGTAATCAATGCACAGACGTATATCCAAACCGTTCTTCTTGATGATGATTACCACCGGAGATGCCCACGGGGACGCCGAGAAACTGATGATCTTGGCTTGCAGCAGGCCCTTGATCAAATCCGATAAATTTTCTCGGAACTGAGGTGCCACTTTCCGCACCCTTTGAGTGGTCGGTTTCGCGTCGCCGACATCGATGTCACATTTGACTCCACGTGCAGCAGGCGGTAATGCATTACCTTTACCAATCAGCAGATGTCGGCTTTCCCAGATCTTCTGACGTAACCGATCCACTTCCGCGGGTTCGTTCGCCCCTGGATCCACTTGGATATCATCAATCGTGACCTCCTCTGTGGTCAGTGGTACCTCCGGGATCACCGCCAGTGCTTCTCCGAGATCCTCGGCGTGTAGATCCCCGCCTTCATGGTAACAGACTTGTTCATCTTCCATCTTCATCGGATCCACCATTGGATCCAAGCACCGCGACCCTGTTTCACCTGTCAGTCCTTCTGTTTTCGTGGGATCCGGTACCCTGGTACCGGGGAAGCCACCAGTTGGATCGACTTGATCATCTAGCGAGTTTAAACACGACGGTTCTTGTTTGACTAGTGTTGCCATTCTCGATAAGGATCCAGGCACTTTGTCCCATGAAAAGCTAGGATCCACTCGGGGGTCAGCGGGATCTGGCGACCCGGCTTCAGCTCTCTGCGATCCTTCATCCACCGACCATGAGTTATCTAAGGGCTTGCTCCGGGGATCATCCCCTGTCTTGGATCCCACTTCTATCGCTTGGATCTCAATCCGACGATCCCTCTGCAGGATCTTTAGCGGAGTTGGGTATGAAGGCCGATCCATCAAGGGGCCAGTTGGCTCCGCCGGGAGCTCCCCCGCCCCGAGACATTCGATCTCGGTACTCGCCTCGTACGCCAGATTCTGCCATTCTCTGTAACGACGGGATCCCACCGACACATATTGAGGCTGCCTAGGGATACCGTCCTTCGCCAACCATCGTCCGATCTCCTCATAATGGTCCAATAATAGTCTCTTGTCGCTGACGTTCGTGACCTGGAGGTATTGCGATCGACCTGGTCCTTGGATTACGGTAGGTACCCATTTCTCGCCCCGAGTGACCCACAGTTTCTCATGTTCCACCCACTTCAACCGGTCTGACAGCTCCCAAGTTTCCCCGGGCTCGATCCAGGTGGTCTTATCCGCCCTTATGATCCTCATCTTCGCTCCATACAACGGCTGCCGTCCGCTGAGCTGGATCCGCATCTCGTCAGGGAAACAAAGTGTCCCATCCGCCAGATCCAACCTCACTCCGGCTGGCACCATGAAATCCATCCCAAGGATGGCGTCTTGACCAGCGAGATCCCCGACCCAAATGTCAAACCAATACACCAAACAACCTGCCAGCGTGATCTTAATTCGCGTTCTCCCGTTTGTACGGTATACGCCTTCACCAATCCCAACACAATCTTGGATCCGACTTGGCACCCAACCTTACGAGCAAAGGCGGTATCCAGTATAGACACCTCGGCACCACTATCTAGAAGTAGGATTGCTTTTTCATTGTTGATCTTGCCCCCTACCTTGGCTTGTCTGAACCACTTTCCTGGGGCATGGTACTTCCAGTATCCACGGGACTCCCCTGTTAGCAGATCCATGGATCCAACATCCTCAGATCCACAGGATCCAGTGACCAGACAGACCTTAGGTGGATCTGCAGTGACCTCACCCTTGGTAGGGCTCAAACCATCGACCATGTTGGCGTTTCTCCCAGTAACCACGTGTCTCTCCTCTTTGTAGATCCAGGGTTGAAGAGACTTTGGATCTGGAAAACTCGTCCACTTGGCGCAAACTAGAGACCCTGGGCAACTGACACTTTCATGTAGATCACGTGTATTATCGACTGGGATCTAGAGTCCTGCTACCTGGGATCTAGCGGATGCCTTGGTTCACAAATGCATAAATGCATACCCTAGAACGCTCGGCTCGTACCGGGTTCAAACCCGGGCGAGCGTCCTAGATTAACATCTTTCTCGGCCCTCTTCTGCCAACATCCCCTCTTGTGCTTTGGCTGGATCAAACCATTTGTGGATCCTGGCTGTAGAATTTCTTCCATCCGACACTTTGCCCGACG
>NW_003303533.1:28304-52001 GCF_000142945.1 Phytophthora infestans T30-4 | reverse complement strand
GGATCTGAAGATAATACAGCTGGGACGATGGGTCAAGGAAAGAAGGGACATGCAGCCGAGCCTGGTAAGGGATTTAACAAGGGAAAGACATAGAAGGTAGAAATCCAGGCAGGTATAGGCTTAAGTATCAATACAGTCCTCAATTTGCACAGTAACACGCAAGTGCCTTCCTGCCCTCAAGAACCGGAACTACATTGGCCGTACGAGCTCGGAGAAGGTTGGGAATTGCGAATCTAGTGTTGGTAGTGATAACTGGATAATACATTGGCCAGATCCTACAGCCTAGTGAGCTTTCCTATACACGTGCAGATCCGACAGGTTAACCAAATTTACTACTTGGTCGGTTACACCCTAGAGGGTCTCAACTCTCAAGATCCCGTCACAGGAGGCGGCAAGTACGACGCAAAGGAAACACAAAGGCAAGGGACACACCTGCGAGGCAACCCTACGGCCAGATCCACGATCTAGCCCCTGGATTCACTTAAGTTCGAATATTCGCTTAGGATGCAGAACCAACCACGGACGCAGAGTGAAGATATTATTACCGCTAATCCACCCCATCCCCACGTCTCGCCAAGACACTCAAGCTTCACCACTTGAACTCTTCGGAAGTTACCGAGAGAGCAGATTCCGCCCTACCGACGGGTACACAAGGTGAGGAAAGTTCAGCAGAACACGAATAATCGGGGGACCCCCTCCGTTAGTTGGTGTCTGGGCGCAGTTGGTAAGTTGGATCCAGCAATCTCGCAGATTTTGCTGATCCCGCTACATCACAACACAATACTTCGAGCCGGGCACGAGATCGATCTCGTGGCGAATTCCTCGGTCAGCTGGTAGCTCAGCTGGGATCTTATCCGGAAAGACATCTTCATATTCGCGGGCGGACTCGTAGACTGGATTGCCGGATTCGAGTAGCGCTTCCCAAGACTGCGCTGCAAAGCGCTCCTCGCGGGCCGACTTCGGTTCAGCGCTCTTTGGACGCGAGGGAGCGTCGCCGTCATTGACTGCATTCACTTCGAGCGACGCCGAATCGGCGTCGGTGATCAGGCAAACCTGTTCGATTTCATCGACCTTGAGGCCGCAAAGAAAGTTCTTCCAGGAGAGATCTGGAAATCGAGTGATCGACCCTGCCTCGCCAGGCGGGTTTGCAAGCTCGAGTGTTCGTCGGCGGCCGGAGGTACCTTCCACATACTCAAGCACGCAGACCGACTCCGTCGGTGAGCTGTCACTTGGTACGGGCTCTCGGCGAGGTTTCAGCCGACGCCGCTTCGACTTCCTCTTTCGCCGCCTCGAGTGCGAGCTCGAGGATGATGAGTCGCTCTCGCTGGACGAGATGTCACCCCCCTCTAGCGGGAGCCCCTGCTCGACCGCGGTAGTGTTCAGCGGGAGCGCCAACTGCTCGGCCACCGGCTCAAGTGACGGGAGCCCCTGCTCGACCGCCATCTCGTTCGTCTGCGGGAGCCCCTGTTCGACCGCCATCTCGTTCGTCTGCGGGAGCCCCTGCTCGACCGCCATCTCGTTCGTCTGCGGGAGCCCCTGCTCGACCGCCGTCGCGTACATCTGCGGGGGCCCCTGCCCGACCGCCAGTTGGTCTTCATCCCCCCGTCGCCGCGGGGACTCGTCAGTTAACAGCACTGCGCAAGCCGTGCAGAGAGGGCCATCGATCACTCTGTGCACAACGTGCGTCGTGGATGACCGGTCCACGACGGTGACGTGAGGCCAATCCTTCTGGGCGACCAGGAGGTGCGTGAACACCTCGCTCACATCATAATCACTGCGACGCTTGACCGATCGGGCCAGCCAGTCAATCTCTGGTTGATAGCGCGTCAACCACGGCATACCCAGGATGCAGTCAAGCGCGTAATTCATCTCAATGACGAGGAGGTCGTCGTTGCTTCGGAAACCGTCGAACGTGTACGGAAGGGTAATCTCGCGCCGCGCTACGCGGCGTGATTTCCCATCGGCCAACTTGACAGCGACCTCCCCTCTACCTTTGCGGACAGTGATGTCCGACGGGAGTACCGACAAGCACGACGCGCGGAAGAAGTTGTTGGTCGCTCTTGAATCAAGGAGCGCTCGCAGTGGTCGCCGGGCACCGGCGACATGAAAACTGACAATGATCAATCTTGAATCGCTCGGCGTGGTGGTGGCATGAAAGTGTGCATGCAGCACAGGAGGGCTAGGAGGTTGGGTTGCCACCGGGGGACCCGGACCTCCATTCCAGCCAGTAGGGCGCCCCGCACCTACTGACCCTGACCGCTTTGTGGCTGGTCAGAACTCACGGGCTCGGCATCGACATGCGCAAGCACTGGAGCTGGCGCGCGGCACTCCGCCGCGCGATGACCGACCTTCCGACAGCGGAAGCAGGTGAGAGAACGATTGTTCCGAGCACCGCTCCGACGCGCTACATGACGCTGACGATTGCTCGTCGCATCGATAGCGTCGATGTCCATGGGCTCGGGCGCAGAATCCCGAGCAGAAGCAGGTAGCGCGTGAGCGTATGACGCCGCAACCACATAGTCCTCGCGTAGGGCGACGGCAAATGCCTCTTCGAGTGTAGAGGGGTCCGATCTTGTAAGGCAGTACCGCGTCATGCCTTCGCGCATACCGAACACTACCACATGAACCTGAGAGGCCATATCGATGGGCTTAGACACGATACACGACGCGAGGTGTCGTGTCTTCTGGACGTAGTCGCGCATAGTCATCGTGCCTTGCCGAAGGGCGAAGAAGTCTGCCCGAATTCGGAATTCATCTTGCGGCGGCTCGAACGCGAGCCGAAGGTCACTCTGGAGGGTATTGTGGTGTAGTGATTTCTCCGTAGTTGCGGACTATCACCCGTCGACAAAGACGTGACACCGCCCAAGATGTTCAAGCGACGAACCCTCGGTCAGGTGATGTACGGAGACGCCAAGGTGCCAGGGACTCGATGGCGTCACTCCCGAGCTTTCAACGAGCATTGGATACGGTCATATGTCACTGAATCCAGGCTGTCCTTATTATTAATAATGGACTGGCCGGATTCGCATTCAGCGGACCATCTACGGTACGAACCCTCAGTGGCGGTTGGGATGAGTTCGCGGAAGACTCAGCGACCCTTGGAAGGCACGTTCACCGTCTGGGACAGGGCATGGACCGTTAAAGATGCTCATGCGACGGTGCAGACGACGCTTGGCATGCAAGAAGATCCATAACGGATCATTGTTCACTTGATATTTGTATACTTGATTAGGACTTCTTATTAGGAATAGACCCGAAAGGGTAAGCTTAAATACAGAACAGAATTTTCACTCAAGCACACAGAGCGACGTCCGGCTTCAAGGTAAGCGTCAGGTCAAGCTTGTTTGAGTGTGTTATGCCTGTTGGTGAACTCGAAGCTCTGTAGCGAGGGTTCATCCGGCAAGGCCAAGAGACTTTGTGTATTGGCCGATTATTATCGGGAGGTTTTACGTGACGGCTTATTGTTGCCTATTTGCACGACTGGGAGTGCTTGAATTGCCTCCCTTTTATTTCTTCCAGCCGAGTGTTGAACACTCGGTGATCTCGTAAAAGGCTTACCCGTGCCTGGTACCCTTCCGCTGTTGGGACCACGAGGATTCAAAACACCTGCTAGCTCTGCTCGTGCTAGTAGCGTGTTCTTATTTTACTGGTTGGCCTATATAAGTAGTTTACAAGTTCCAGTTTGTCCCGGTGCAAGGGCAGAACTGGGGTCTTCAGGTCCGCCCGAACGATCGTTTACTATCCTAGTAGACGTATTGTTGTGGGAACGTCCTAGCTACATTTGTAGCTAGCGTTCACGTGGGAATACCAACGCCTCAACTGGTGCCGCAACTCGGGAACAGATTGTGACCATTGTGAACTGTTTGTATGGCCTTCCCGTTTACGAGCTACCAAGAGAAGAAGAGCAAGAAAACATAAACAAGCAACATGGCGATAGGACAACCGACGGTACCAGTTACGCCTGCCAAGTCTGGCGAGGCTCGCAACGAGAGTTCAAGCCCGGCTGCGCGCTTTGCAGCCGCCACCGAGCTTTCAGTGAGCTTCGACGACGAAGCGGACATCGGTCCTGACGCCCACGATTATGAAGATTACGAAGACAAGACGTCGGCTCCAGAGCCAGGCGCAGCGACGCCGGAGACGGCCACGCTATCATCGGGGCTGAGCGGGACGACCAAGTCCCTTTCGAGGAACCTCGCCGACGAGCTCGATGATGTTGCGGGACCAGAACCAGCCTACGATGATTATGACGATGGGACCGAGGGTTCTAAACCTTCGGTGGCAAGTGCAAAGCATTCAGCACTGCTGAAGGCACCTCGCCCACCTATCAACGGTGATACACCAGCCGCCAAGCGCGTTTTCGACCGCGTACAAGCGCTGATGCAGAATGATGAGTGGATGCAGCTGTTCAAGCCCATCCCCAAGAAAAAAGCCGACTGGCCTGCGCTTGCGCAGGAACTTCAATACCCAGTCAACTCGGTTTCGACTAGCCAAGTTGCCGAGGATTCAGTTTCGCTACTGTTTTCGCTGGGGTTCGAGAACGAGACGTACCCATCGACGATGTCGCTCCAGGATTGGAGTCCACATGAAGCCGGAGCTGCTCTCCAGAAATGGAAGAAGAAGCTTCGGAAGGCGTTTGGCGCTGTTGGCATCAATGCCGGAAAGCAACCTGTGAGTCGACCGATGATTCAAGATGAAGATCCGTCCAAGATTCCATTGCCGCCGACGCCCCAACGACTCGTTCGTACTCCTCCGACCAAGCGTGGAGCTGAGCGTGGTGCCTTTGGCACTACCGAAGCTTCACCGTACTTTCAAGACTCGCACATGGTTACGCCACGTTCGGAGAGCCGTATGCAACGTATTTACGCAAGTAACGAGGGTTCGTTCGGTCGCCGAGGCGGTGCGCGAGCTCCCAAAGGTGGTGCCGGACGTCGTCAAGTCGACAGCGATGGTTCGTCCAGTGACGATGACATTTTGGTGCGTACATTCGACGAGGAAGATCCTCAACTCGAGTTGATGCGTCAGATGAATGAGCTAGCGACGCTGAACGACGTGGACCCAACACCGAGGATTGAAATGGCCTCGCACCGACCGCTGGATCGCATCACGCCGTTCTCAGGCTCTCGCAACAAGAGCGAGAACCGTATGCAGTGGCTCCGTGGGTTCGTCTATGAAATGACTGGAACCCACACAGATGCCGATAAATGGTGCATTTCATTTAAGCTAAGTCTCCGGGACGGAGCCATTCATTGGTTCCGTCAACTTCCGAAGAAGACGAAGCGCAAGTGGAAGCTGCTGAGCGACGCGTTCATCCGCTACTACTGCTCGCAGCTCACGCAGACGGCACTGTCGCGTTACTACTCCGCCAAGCGGGAACGTAATGAACATCTGTGCGACTACATAAACAGGCTGAATGGCTATGCTCGGACCTCCCGTCTACACTTCGAGAAGAGTGGTCGCGACGCGAAAGAACACGTACAGCAGTTCCTGGCAACATGCGACGATGACAAACTAGCGGAGAGTCTCTACCACGCTCGAGTCGCCGACATTCACGAGCTCGAAGAGATCATCGAAGATGTTCTCAAGGGCAAGGAGAGAATGGCCAAGCGTGACAGTGAGTACCGATACTCTAAGAGTCGTGATACGCGACGCGACGATGGGTACGCCCGCAACAACCGGCGTGATGACCGTCGCCGCGATGACAACCGAAACAAACCAAGAGTGACGCTCATTGAAGCTACGGTGGACGACCTACTAGTTAAATTAGAAGGTCGTGAAGCTGCTCAGGGAGGCACCGAGTATTCAAACGAAGATCCGAACGCTTACGACGATGTCCAAGACGAGTACAACGACTTTCAGCCTGATAATACGGACGGTGATTTCTCATTGGATGAAAACGACCGATACCTCGCCGCTGCTAACGAAAATGAGCGCCGTGCAGCTGCTGAAGGCACCTACGCACGTTCAGACAACCGTCAACCGCGTGGAAACGTGCCTGATCGCGAGAATGGCTTCAATCAAGATCGCCGAAGTAGTGACCGTGGGTTCAATCAGGACCAACGCGGTCGACGTGACTTCAACCGCGACAACCGACGCCCACAGTACGGACCATGCGCGGTGTGCGGTGGCATGAGTCACTCCGCCCACTACTGTAACAAGCGATGCAAGTTCTGCAAGCAGCTCCACGATGCTGGACAATGCGAACTTTTCCGCAACTTCCAAGACCTTGCCAAATTCGTGCGCACTAAAGGCACGAAGGAGGAACTCCCGCCAGAGCTCAAGGCCGTCGCTCAAGAACGTCATTTAAACTAGGCAGCCCGCCAACTACAACTGGGTTGGTCCCTATCGGGCTGCCACAGTTAACCGAGCCTTCAATGAAAGCAGAGTGTATCTTTGCTTTCATGGGGCAGAGTGAATGGCCTGATAATTACGTAACAAGTGTGAACGCGACGAAAAATGAAAAGGAGAGGAGTAGAATCCTCGGTGGAGGTGTTGGAGAGAGAGTGGAGTGTGCTGATGCTGATGAGGGCACCAGCGAGGGTTCGTTCGGCTTGGTTTCGAGTGCAGCGCGAGACGAGCCCAAGGGTCACTCCAAGATGATGAAGTTGAACCCTGGCGAGAGACAGGGGTGGTGGTCGGCCAAGAAATTCGACCGACGGATCAGAATGAGAGCTCTGGTGCAAGGCGCTGTGAACGACCAGCGAACGAGGATCCTCCTCGACACAGGAGCGAGCGTTAGTGTGATCACTGACGCCTTTGCCAAGAAGTTGCGACTCCGAGATGTACCTGATCACGGACGCCGCATTGACATTCAAGGAATTAATGAAGGCAAGGTGTCTACGACGCGACGAGCGTGCGTCAAGATTACGCTCGGATGGGAGATGGTGTACGAGTTTGAGATTTGGGTAATGGCGCATAGTGCAGGCGTCGACGTGGTACTCGGGACCGACTTTATGATCCCAGCCGGGATCCGGTTAGACCTGTTCCACGGCGCGGCGCAATTACCGCACGAAGTCCAAATCCCGCTGATAATAACCAAGAACATGATCGACAGCGAAGAATACGGCTCCCATGTTAACGCCGGGCCACCCGAGCGGTTGGACATTCAAGCGCACGAGTGGCGAGAATATCGACTAGCGAAGCGTCAAGTCGGGCTGGAAGAACACGTACTGTGGGTTCGTCGAGCGAACAAGCTAATCCCGTCAGTGACGAGGTTTCGACGTGGACGGCCTCAGAGCATTCGATTGACCAACGTGTCTGATCGAACTGTGTACCTACCAGCACACGACTCGATCGCGATGTGGATTCCAGATGGGGATTTGCCACGAGGTGACGGCTATGTGCGTCTGGAGTCCAAGAAGTACCAAGACTGGCAAGTGTTAGCCTACGAAGGTTGTAGAGATTGCGAGCTCTTTCAGCGTGAATGCGAAATCTACGAACAATGGCTTGCAACTCAGCCTTCAGCAGTTGATCGACCATACTACCCAGAACCCGGTGGGGTGCTAGCACGACCTCTAGAAGACTCGCTAGTGAATTCTAGTGATCGTCTGACATGTGCAGAGCGCTGGGCACTGATCCTGGAAGAACGTGAACGAGTGGAAGCCTGTCTGGCGTCTGGGGTGACAGCCGGGGATTCGGCCGACGGTCAGCCTTCCGCAGAACCTTTGGACACGTACACGACAACCCATGGCGGAGGCAATAACGCGAACGAAGCCTCGGTAGTGCGTACACACGAACTACTGAGGCCGGTAAACGTGGTACATACGCCAACGAGTGTTAGTGTCCAGTCAGGGGTGACCACGGAAGCGAGAAGCAACGGCACTGGATTGAATGGAGTCACCCGTTTTGACGAAGCTGTCCCGGCCTTGTGTGTCACCAAATCTGCGAACGAGCCATCGGTGGTTGATCCAGAGGATACAGGCATCGCGCAGAAGGTGTTGAGTACGGCACCGAGTATTCATTGCAAGATTGGTGCGAATTCCGAAATGTCAAGACAGCGGCAGAACGAGGAGCCGAACAAAAGTCAACAACCCAATATGTCGGCGGCCCACGCATTCAATATTGCGAACGACGACTCGGCAGATGGCCCAGAGATGGGAAACCAGGATGGGAAGGAGATGGACCAAGTACCGACTGTTGAAATCAAAGCGGATGCCAATGTTGAGTCAAGGAAAGAAAAATCGTAGCGGCGTTGGACGGAACATACATCTCGGTTGCTCGAGTGTTAACAACCGAGGGAAATGCAGCAACGGAGGATACGAGAAATAATTTCTACGAACACCCAGCTAACAACATTGGCTTGGACGACTACGCGAAGGAGCTGGCATTCCTGCCGGACCTGACCGAAGAGATCAACACGACAATTGACTACACTGCGCCTAATGTTGCTGATCCTGAGATGTCGACTGAACGCCGAGAACGTCTAGTCGCGACGCTAAAGAACCACGAGCACATCCTGATTGCTAGTGGTAACGCACTGCCGCCGCCAGCCTACGGGGTGGTATGCGATATCAACACACAGGGGCACGCCCCAATTAAACAGCGTGCCCGGCGCGTGCCGCTGCGATTTCTCGGCAAGCTGTACGAGCTGCTGCGCGCTTTATTGCGTGCAGGACTGATCGTCTTTTCAGACAGTCCATGGGCATCGCCGATCGTGATTGTGATGAAAAAGAACGGGCTGGACATCCGGCTCTGCATTGATTACCAGATGGTGAATGCTATCACCGCGATCATGGAGTATGCAATGCCGCTAGTCGACGCCTGTTAACAGATCTCGAGCGCTACCTATGGTTCTGCTCGCTGGATGCAGCAAGAGGCTTCTGGGCGGTCATGATGACCTTGCGAGCGCGTAAAGTGTCGGCGTTCGTCTGCGCACTCGGACATTTTGAGTGGTTACGCATGCCCTTCGGGTTAAAGAACGCCCCGATGATCTACCAGCGTATGATTGACAACGCACTCTGGGGGTTCGTTCAACCTAAAGGAGGTTGGTTTGAATACTTGGAAAAGATGCGTTTAGCTTAAGAACAGGCCAAGAAGCGTCGTGGACCAAGCGCCGAAGGTTCGTTTCAAACGAAGTTCGCGGCAGACCGCGAAGCACCGAAGAGACCGACCCTGTACTACAACTCGTCAACAGCCCCGTCGCTGACATGTTTACGAACGGGGAATCAGACGAATCATCGCTGGTACCTGTATTTGGTCGACGGTCGTTTGTGGATGACATTTGCTTCGGTGGCGAGGATTTCGACAGCTGCCTGGCGACGCTGGACCGATTGCTGGCAAGATTTGCACAGTGTCGGATCAGCATTAGCTTCACCAAGAGCATCTTCTGCCAACCCAAGGTGGACTTTCTGTCGCATAAAATTTCGCCAGAAGGTATCAGAGCTGACCCCAAAAAGCTTGCGGCTATCACCGAGCTTTCGTTTCCAACGAGTAAGAAGGGCATGCAGTCGTTTCTTGGAGCGGTTAATTACTACAGCCGCTTCATTCAAGACTTCGCGGTCTACGTTGCGGCGCTGTACCAGCTCAAGGATGAAGACTTTGTCGTTGAAGGTGGCCTTTCTGTGGCACGTCATTCCTTCGAAAGATTGAAGACGAGTGTTTCACATTCACCCATCCTCAGGCACTTCGATCGGTCGAAAGAAGTTCACGTCATGCTCTTTGCGAATGAATGGGCGTTGAGCACTACGCTAATGCAAGAACATGAAGGCAAGTTACACCCCGTACGGTTCCTCGGTCGGGTGCTCAAGGAGGCCGAGATGAACTACCATCCTGCTGAGAAGGAAGTTTTGGCGTTACTTCTGCTGTTGAAGATCTGTTACGTCCAGCTGGCAGGAAAGACGCTACATGTCTATACACGATTCTCGACGTTAGAGTGGGTGCATAAGTCGAAGTCTCTCTTCGGACGCGCGGTCCAGTTCGCAGTGCTGCTATCGCAGTGGCACCTTAAGGTGCAGCGCGTGAAGGAGAAGGATGTCGCCTTTGCGCAGCTACTGCAGTCAAGCATCACGAGCTTCGTTGACCTGGAAGACTCGCTCGCACCGGTGGCGCCTCCAAACAAGGGTTCCCCGACTATTCGAATGGACCCCGCGTTGCTGTACGCCAGGCTTTCCCGTAATTACAGCGGATTCGTCATGTCCTTTGACGGATCAGCGAAGACAGAGAAGTACGGTGGCTACGGGAGTTGTTCATGGGTGCTGTGGAGCCTTCCTGAGTGGAAGGTAGTGGTTGCTGCAAACGCTTACCTCTCGGCTACCACGGTGAATGAGGCAGAGTATACAGGTATGATAAACGGTGTCAAGGCTGCTATTGCGCACGGTGCCGAGGATTTAGTCATCGTTGGTGACTCAAGGCTCGCGATTCAACAATCACTAGGGGTGATCGCATGCAGGAAGGAAACTTTGCTAGCGCTGCTGAATACTCACAAGGAACTCACGGCCAAGCTTCGATCAGTTAAATATCTTCACGTTGTACGAGAATACAACGCGGCCGCGGATTCGTTAGCCACTGAAGCGCTGGAATCGAAGGTCAGTCGATTAATCTTGGCTGAAACTCGCAAGTCGGAATTGGCATCGCTGAACCGCATCCAGGAAATGATCTACGAGCCGGATGAAGACTCGGTAGATGTTTCGTCACGAGGAGCAGAGCGTCAAGTACATGTACTGTCAGGCAGCGAGTCTTCAAAGTGGAAAACTTTCGAAAATTTCGTGGTTGATTACAGCTCACCAAAGTGCGATTATGGTAATATAGCAGTGATGACTCGGCGACAGACGAAAGCCAAGAAACGCGTCAGGTTTGCAGATGAACACTCGGAGGAGGTCTCAAAAGCTCAAGAACAGAATGAAGAACGACGAGAGACGTCCACTGAAGATTCATTCGGCAAAGATTTGCCAGACCATCCTCACAAGACTGTACCAGCGGCATTTCCCGATGCGGAAGATGTTGACCCAGTAGCGATACAGCGGGAACGACGCAGATGGATACTGGTGGCACAAGACGAGGGGCAGAAGTGATTTAACATCAAGAAGGTGCTTCAGGGCCAAGCAGAAGAGCTGAGTTACAAAGAAGCTCGAGATGCCTGGAAGTATGCTGACCGGTTCGTGTTATCAGAAGACGGCGTGCTTCACTATCTTGGATTGAATCGTCGGTACGACCACGGTTGGCAAGAGGAGACCAAGCTGCGGCTTGTGGTACCGACAACGATGATTCAAGAGGTCTTGCAGAACTGTCACGACTCGCTGGAAGGAGGACATCAAGGTGTGGTGAGAACATTCCATCGCGTTAAGTCCGATTATTATTGGATCGGCTTGTACGCTGACGTGGAGAAGCATGTGAAGTCATGTCCAGATTGCAGCTCGAGTAAAAGCCGTCCGCAGCTTCGTGGATACTCACCTGGCAACGTACTAGCCGAACGACCTTTCCAGATCGTCTCGATGGATTTTGTGATCCCACTACCGAAATCTCGCAGGGGCAACACGGCGTTGCTCCTATTTCAGTGCTCGTTTACGGGATTCGTTATTGCCAAGGCTATGTCAGATACGACTGCACTAAGTGTTGCCCAAGTGTTCGAAGAATGTGTGTACCGACGATTCGGAGCCCCATCATTAATAAGGCACGACCGCGACCCACGCTTCATGAGCGAGGTTTTCCAAGCATTTGCAGAGATGATGCAGTCAAGATCACGAGCGACTTTGAGCTATCGGCCACAGGCTAATGGACAGCAGGAACGCTCGGTGAAGTCGGTGATGGGATCCGTACGGGTGTACGCGGAAGACCCTCTACAGCAAGATTGGGACGAAATCGCGGAGAAGCTGGTATTTGCTATTAATACTTCTCAAGACACTACGAGGAAGGAGACGCCGTTCTACCTCGTTCAAGGTTGGGATGCTCAGTCGACGCTGCGGGCAATGTCGTCATCACTCAAACAAGGGCTCGGCAAGCAGTCTGACGCACTAGCGTGGCGGCGTGAGATCAATCGACAACATGAGGTCGCCCTCACTATGGCCAAAGATTATCAGGCTGTAGAAAAGGAGCGACGAGCAAAAAAGCATAATGATGCTCTGAGTCGACTGGAAAAAGCCGCTGTATCTCAACCAAGTGGAAACGAACACTCGGCAGACCCTCTAGAAGCTTCAAAAGAGATGGAAGATCCTGCAAGAGCCCCACCGAGATCTCTTTTCGAGATTGGAAGCCGGGCGTGGCTGTACATGGAACGCGTCAAACCGGGCTTGACGAAAAAATTAGCTCACCGATGGCATGGACCTTTTCGGATCAAGCGCAAGGTGGAAGAGTTTGCGTACGAGCTGGAACTGCCTGACCGAAGTGGGTATCGCTTTGACCCAGTAGTGCATGTGTCAAGACTCAAAGCTGTCAACGAGTTCAACAGTCGACCGAGCACTCGGTTGGTACTAGACGCGACTAATGAAGCAAGACTCGACTTCGATGAGGAACTACTGCCTGAGGACAGCTGGGAACCAGATCAAGTTGCCGGTGAATATGAAGTCGAGGCCATCCTCGACGACAAAACACCACTGACGACGAGCACGGAGCGTGCTGTACGCGAGTTCAAAGTCAAGTGGGTGGGCTATGAAGATACAACTTGGGAACCATCATCAATCTTGTCTTGTGGAGGTCTGCTGTACGACTATTTGCGAGCCAAGAAGAGCGAGAATCGGCTGCAGATGGCGCAAGTTGCGGACGAAGGCTAGCGTGACTGGATCACGTGTGAACTGTCCACAGGGCGATGCAGCCTGTGGTAACAGACGAAAAACGTTACTGCAACAACAAATTGCATATGCATTTGAAGAACAACATGAACATGATTACGCTGTGGAAGTGGATTAAGAATAAGAAAACATGAATGCCGACCGGAGAGCGACCACTGAAAACGAAGTCACGCGGGACACCTCAACAGTTAGCTGAGATGCTGGAGAACGTCGTGGAACATGCAGCGAGGACATCATCGAAACCAACAGCAGTCTCGAGGCGACGTTGAGTGTGTACATCGCCGTGGAGAGGAGGCGCAACGCTGAGCTGCACTTGGTGACGTGACATTGCAGTCAAGTACGGAATTATCGAGGTCATCATGTGATCGACCGATGCCTCCGTACTTTCAGCCAGCATAGCGCGCAGCGAATCTTCGGTGAGTGGTGGTGTACCACCAGCAGGCGCAGGAGGAGCAGCAGGAGCCATCTCCGTGGGTTCAGCGACGACGGGGAGTGCTGCAGGAGCTACCACAGGAAGTGAAGAGTCCGGGGTAGCAGGCGCTGGAGGGCCGGTTGATGACGCTGCTGTCGGAGGAAGTGCAGCAGACTGAGGGGCGTTCGAACCCTCGGTCTTGCCCTCCTGAGAAACAAGTCGAGTAATGCGAGGTGATGAGCAAGGTACCGATGATTCAAGAGAAGGATGAGCTGACGTACCTCCAGCTGTTCACGTTCGCGACGTCTACGAAGATTGAGACGCTGAAACGCGTCGGACACGGCTCAATTCAGACGCTTGCACATACGGTGGCAGAGATGGTGAATTGAAGAATGAAGAAATGTCACAACGGGCACCAGTACCGTGGCTTCCATTGCGACAGGGGCAGTTGTGGTGTAGTGATTTCTCCGTAGTTGCGGATTATCACCCGTCGACAAAGACGTGACACCGCCCAAGATGTTCAAGCGACGAACCCTCGGTCAGGTGATGTACGGAGACGCCAAGGTGCAAGGGACTCGACGGCGTCACTCTCGAGCTTTCAACAAAGTACCGGATACGGTCATATGTCACTGAATCCAGGCTGTCCTTATTATTAATAATGGACTGGCCGGATTCGCATTCAGCGGACCATCTACGTTACGAACCCTCAGTGGCGGTTGGGATGAGTTCGCGGAAGACTCAGCGACCCTTGGAAGGTGCGTTCACCGTCTGGGACAGGGCGCGGACCGTTAAAGATACTCATGCGACGGTGCAGACGACGCTTGGCATGCAAGAAGATCCATAACGGATCATTGTTCACTTGATATTTGTATACTTGATTAGGACTTCTTATTAGGAATAGACCCGAAAGGGAAAGCTTAAATACAGAACAGAATTTTCACTCAAGCACACAGAGCGACGTCCGGCTTCAAGGTAAGCGTCAGGTCAAGCTTGTTTGAGTGTGTTATGCCTGTCGGTGAACTCGAAGCTCTGTAGCGAGGGTTCATCCGGCAAGGCCAAGAGACTTTGTGTATTGGCCGATTATTATCGGGAGGTTTTACGTGACGGCTTATTGTTGCCTATTTGCACGACTGGGAGTGCTTGAATTGCCTCCCTTTTATTTCTTCCAGCCGAGTGTTGAACACTCGGTGATCTCGTAAAAGGCTTACCCGTGCCTGGTACCCTTCCGCTGTTGGGACCACGAGGATTCAAAACACCTGCTAGCTTTGCTCGTGCTAGTAGCGTGTTCTTATTTTACTGGTTGGCCTATATAAGTAGTTTACAAGTTCCAGTTTGTCCCGGTGCAAGGGCAGAACTGGGGTCTTCAGGTCCGCCCGAACGATCGTTTACTATCCTAGTAGACGTATTGTTGTGGGAACATCCTAACTACATCTGTAGCTAGAGTTCACGTGGGATTTCCAACACCACAGAGACCTTGTTAACTCTCCAACTTATGTACTGAGAGTTTGTTAACTCTCCGGGTACTTCGTACCCCTGTGTGTTCCACACCATGTAACCCCGTTACAACGTCTCTAGCTTCACGACGTCATTCGTGGAGATACGCGAGGGAATTGACACTCGCCGATTCGCATCGGCGAGCTCGCGTTCCATGAATTCTTGTGCTGCAGCGCGCTGCTCGTCGGGCGTCGCTGAGCGCAGCAGCGACGTGACGACGGCTTCTCCGGACACCGCCGCGAGGCGGTGGAGAGCTTTATACTCGATCCGAGTGAGATGGAGGAAAGCAGCGTGGTCGAGGTCTTGGCTCATGTCGAACTTGGTCGTTGGAAGAACTACAAAGTGCTACCAGGTGTAACGGGCCAGGTATTTACTCCGTTACTTACTCACACTGTTGTGTTGAGGAAGCTCGTAATAGGACGACTGAGTCTTAGGCTTAAGGAAAATTCAACTCTGACTTTATTTTAGGACCAAGGCCACAGCACTGGCCACTCAAATACACGTCATAGTCCAATTGGCTAATAATGGGTCTGGCTCCCCATATGTCAGCCAATGACATGACAGCATTTCAGCACACGCTAGTCGTATGCTGATGCACCTACTTATGTAAAGAAATCTACCTGCTTATGTAATGGAGGGGCCCATTACAAAGTTGGCTTCCCAGAGTATACAAACTCTCAGTGAACGGCAGTTCACAAGTCCCTTTTAACCTAAAGGGAGCGAGGTGACCAATTTATGTAAGCTGAGTATATTTCTAGGTAGGCTAAGCTTGAGTTAAGTAAATAAACTATAAGTCACCTATAGAAAAGCAATGTCATCAGCCAATGGTTGGCCTCGGACGACCTTGGTACCTTGTACCAAATATCCCGAAGTATGACGTGTCATACTTCATGTAACTAGGGGTACACGTAGGGCTACGTACCCCGTTACAGCTTGGCCTTGATATCAAGCACCGCAGTAACTCACCAAGACTAATCGGTAGGCTAGCATCACATTCACGTTCAACATTGTAATCGGGTGCCAGACGCTCAACAAGGTTGTCAAAAGTTACGGTGGCCTGAAGATTTCTTGCCTGTCTCCCTATGTTACCTGTAACTCGGTCGACACTTTGGGTCGACACTTTGGGACGATATAATTCCTGGGATGCCGGTACTCCGTCGGTATAAAATATGCATGTTTTTCGGCTCACTGCCATTAGCTCTTCTCTGTCATGGCTTCCAGCTACTATTCGTCCGCTACTCTTGGTTTTGCACAGCCTCACTCGTCTCCGCGCTTACTCAAGTATCTGAAAGTAAACACCCAGTACTTACTTCGAATCCTCTTCCTTCTTCTCATCGGCATCCGTTGGGCTGTAGCCACTTGCACTCGGATTGTAGCCCTCCGTCGGGTTGTACTCAGGAGAGGCAGGACTATAGCTGGGCGACGTCGGGCTGTACCCTGGAGAAGTCGGCGAGTAAGCTGGCGAAGTCGGACTGTACGCCGGTGAAGTTGGCGAGTATGCTGGCGACGTTGGCGAGTACGCTGGAGATGTCGGCGAGTACGCAGGCGACGTTGGCGAATATGCCGGTGATGTGGGACTGTACGCCGGGGACGTAGGCGAATACGCAGGCGTGTAGGCCGGAGAAGTGGGGCTGTAAGCCGGACTCGTCGGACTGTACGCCGGGGATGTCGGGCTGTAGGCTGGTGACGTTGGTGAGTACGCAGGCGAAGTCGGACTGTATGCGGGCGACGTTGGGCTGTATGCAGGCGACGTGGGCGAGTATGCCGGGGACGTTGGACTGTATGCCGGGGATGTCGGAGAGTACGCTGGCGAAGTCGGACTGTAAGCTGGAGAAGTCGGCGAGTAGGCTGGTGACGTCGGCGAGTATGCCGGAGAAGTCGGACTGTAAGCTGGAGACGTCGGCGAATATGCAGGGGATGTGGGGCTGTAAGCCGGAGACGTCGGTGAGTAAGCAGGCGAAGTCGGACTATACGCAGGAGACGTCGGGCTGTAGGCTGGGGACGTCGGCGAGTATGCTGGAGACGTTGGGCTGTACGCCGGCGACATCGGACTGTATGCAGGCGATGTCGGGTTCAACGGAGACGCAGGGCTGTGAGCAGGCGACGCTGCCATGAAACCAGGAGACGCCGGGCTTGCCATAGGCGAGAAAGCGCCAGCCGCCGGTGAGAACGAGCCACCACCGGGGCTGAATGGCGATGATGCCGAGAAACCGGGCGTCGACGCGAAAGGAGTCGCCATCGGTGTGCCTGGACCCTGGTCCGGACTCCTCCATTCGTTGTCGAGACCCTGCATCACCTGCTGAATTTCCGACGCTTCATACTCAATAGCATTCGCCAGTTTCTTCGCGTCGAGCACCAAATCCATTATTCCTGTACCGAGTGGAGCCAACTGACCCAGCATGACATTTTCCGACACACCCGTCAGTGGATCTCCCTCCGAGAACATGGCCGCATCCATCAGAATTTCCACCGTCTCTTCAAACGAACAGCGGACAAGTGGACCAGAGTCATCACGGTTGATACCGTGACGAGTAATGGCCATGAGGTGACCACGGAATGTCATTACATCACACAAGCACGCCAAATGTCGGTAATTCACATAGGCACCATCGAAAGAAATGACCTGTCGAATTTCGTTCAGTAGCGCACGACGAACAGCTTCAATACCCAGCACCTGAATGATTTCGACAATGTCGTTTGAGATCGTACGGGTGGAGTCGACTTGGGGGTAGCACATTACATCAAGAAGATTCGTGCCATCTGTATCCAGCATCCACTCGTTCATCATCTTGAAACCAACGTCGTCAAACCAGTGTGTCGACGGTCCTTCACGAATGTAAACCTTCTTCACACCCTCGATACCACGCAATTTCATCTGCGTGAGCATATTGTGCTCCACACGCTTCAGAAATGTGTCATCTTCCTGTCCAACTGCAGTCTCACCTGAGCGCTGCAGCTTCTCTTCTTCGTCGCTCATTATACGGATACGCAGCACCAGGCGATCAGCGTTATCATCAGTAAAGATACACGAAAGATCCTGCCCATACTCAGCTTCCACTTGTGCAGCGATTTCACCCATCGTCAACTTCTTGTCTGCCATCATCTTCGGGTTCAGCTCAATACGCAGAAGCCACGGAGAACGAGCGATCGGCGTGTCCTCATCGGGCATTTCGTAGTACGAAGCCACAAACTCCTGGTCCTCTTCGACCACCGTGTTCATCGGATCAGGATCATAGTAGATCGAGGTGTTGGCCGTCACGTCTGCCAATGTCGTGTACTCTAGTTGTGACTGAATAAACTTAGCCTTATCGGCATCATGAGCGCAATCAGGCGTCAAGAAGATACGCAGCGATGGGGTCCGAACGTCCTTCGCAATGTTCATAATTTCTTTCAGGCGAGGCACACCAAGTGTCACATTCTTAGCAGAC
The DNA here is from genome assembly GCF_000142945.1 of Phytophthora infestans T30-4. Taxonomy (NCBI): domain Eukaryota; phylum Oomycota; class Peronosporomycetes; order Peronosporales; family Peronosporaceae; genus Phytophthora; species Phytophthora infestans. Next base: position 33,948 of record NW_003303533.1, on the reverse strand, counting down.
ACACCGGCGTAGTGGAATGTGTTCAGTGTCATCTGCGTCGCCGGCTCACCAATCGACTGGGCTCCCACCACACCTGCCATCTCACCAGCAGACACCAACGCGCTCGTAAACTTGGACTCAATTTCACCCATGAGCCACTCGAATGCTGTCTCCGTCAAACGGTGCTCCAGTGTAACGCACTTGGACGCAAGCGTTGACCGCAATAAAATCTGGAAGAACAGTGTCGCATTCTCTTGGGCCTCGATACTCAGCCGGTCATCGCCCTGCACAACGATTATCTTCTTGCACAGTTCCTTCACTCCTTCAATTATGCGTGACGGGTGAAGACTTGATGGCTTTCGCATGTCGATGCTAAACAGCTGCTGTGCATTCTCCACCAAACGACGGATATTCACCGGAATCTGGGCGGCGTTATCGGACTCCTGGCCCTGGCCACGACTTGCCAAAATGACACGCAGGTTCACACGATCCTTCTGAAGCTGCGTCAGCTCTTCACGCAGCAGCTGTTGTGTGCGCTGGTTCGTCCGAATATCCTTGATGATGTCCGGCTCGAGGTATAGCTGGTCGGGGCAGTTCGGTACACATCCAAGGTCTTCATCCGACGGGTCGAAAACGTACTTCTTTTCAAACTGCACCTTGTTCAGCTTATGCGATTCGAATCGTTGCTTTTCGACCCAGACAGCATCCATACCGTCCTCGCCGTACAAAAATTGAATAATTTCACCCTGAGCGTTCCGCACAGTGCCATCGTAGCGTGTCATAACCGACTCCATTGCCTTGACAAGTCTACGTTGAATGTAACCAGTCTCGGCCGTCTTCACAGCTGTATCAATCAGACCTTCACGACCACCCATAGCGTGGAAGAAGAACTCCTGTGGCGTCAAGCCCTTCAGGTACGAGTTTTCAACGAAACCACGACTCTCGGGGCCAAGGTCATCCTTGCCGTAGTGCGGCAACGTACGGTGGTTAAAACCGTACGGGATTCGCTTTCCTTCAACGTTCTGCTGACCCACACAAGCAATAATCTGGGAGATATTAATGAAAGAACCCTTGGAACCGGACGTTACCGTAGCCTTAATGTTGTTCGTCTCATCCAGACTGCCCTGTGCCTCACGACCAGCTTGATCACGAGCAGTGTTCAACACAATATTAACCAAACCTTCGAAGGACTCAACCATTGTTCGGCCAGGCTGAGTTTCCAGTTTTCCTTTCTGTCCACGCACCACCAAATCGTGCACTTGCACCTTGGCCTGGGTAATAATATCCACAATAGTCTTCAGCGTAGACACATCGGCAATCGTGTCACTCACACCGACAGTGAAACTACGCCCAACCAACCAGTTGTTCACCAGCTGTTGAATTGCACCAAGAAGACGTTTGGTCTCATCGGGTCCCTTCTCAAGCATCGTAATGTGGACCAAACCACCGGCCGATGAACCAATGATCTTCTTGTCAATTATACCCGCCAACAACTCACCCTGCTGAATTATCACACGAGAGTCGATAGGAGACAGATCTGAGAACTTCTCGCTACTTTTGTGTGTCGACGAAAACCCAGTAAAGTTAATCGCAGGGACAATTGCCGAGAAAATCTGCTTTCCTGTCCAGATTGGCGTGTACTTGCCCAATTCTCCTTTCTTCGGTACCAAAATAGCAGGTGTTGGGACCTTGCCATCCCAATTGGAAACCCACATGAGCAGGTTCATGACCCAATCCTTGTGCAAGAAGATATCTCGCTTAGTAAACTTTTGTGCACCGAGCAGAGAATCCTGCACAATACCCATGACGGGGCGATTGCTCTGCGGAGTGATAATCACCTTGTGCACCATCATGAGTTCCTGTGCATCAGCACGAGCTGTCATCGACTGTGGCACGTGCAGGTTCATTTCATCACCATCGAAATCGGCGTTGTATGGGGACGTGACGGACAGATTCAGACGAAACGTCGACCAGTCAAACACCTTAACACGGTGCGACATAATGGACATTTTGTGCAACGAAGGTTGACGGTTGAACAGCACCAAATCATCGTCACGAAGATGACGCTCCACGATCCACCCGCACTTAAGCGCAAGGTCCGACTTGTTCTTGATGTAACGCAAATCAATACGATTGCCGTCTTCGCGAATGATGTACTTGGCACCAGGATGTTCAAGCGGGCCATTTGCAATCAGCTGGTGCATGTAATTCATATTGAACGGAGTCACACGTTCCGGCACAGTAAGATTCATCGCGATGGACCGAGGGACGCCGACTTGATCAATAGCCAGGTTCGGATCAGCAGTAATGACCGTACGAGCCGAGAAATCCACACGTTTACCCATCAAGTTACCACGAATACGGCCTTCCTTACCACGCAGACGCTGCCGCAGTGTCTTAAGCGGCTTACCGGAACGTTGCTGAGCTTGTGGGAGACCAGGCTGCTCGTTGTTAAGGAAAGTCGCCAAATGGAACTGCAACAGTTGTTCGAACTGCTCGATAATATGCGAAGGTTCGCCCTTGCGCACACAATTCAGCAACGCCAAATTCGCCTTTACAATAGAAGCCAAATTGTGCGTAAGATCGTCTTCACCACGCGCCATACCGTCAATAGCCACAGAAGGACGAACGTGCGGGGGCGGCACCGGCATGAGAGTCATGACAAGCCAATCAGGGCGAGCCCAGCGAGGGTCCAGTCCGAGAGCGAAGCAGTCCTCGTCCGATATGTTCTTGAAGATCGACAACACCTTCGCAGCCGGCAGATTCTGCTTGCGATCACCCGAACCGGGCACATCTTCCATCTGTTCAGGGAACTCTACCAACAGTTTGATACCCTGTTTGCGGTATTTGGGTTGGAGACCACCACAACCTCCGTGACCACCCTCCTTGGGCTTGGACTTGTCGTCCAGTCCCCCCTGTAGACCGATGTTGAGGTCCTCGCGCATTTTCTCCATGTCAGCTTCCTCGCCGTACTCACACATGCTCTTGTTGCTGCAGATCTCGTACACGGCCTTCAGTCGACGCTTGCCGTTCTTGATCTTCATGGCAGAGCGGAAGCGATGGTCGCGCTCGTCGCTCAGCACCTTGGAGCAGTGAAAACACACACAGCGTAGGATCTTGAGCACTTCCTTGATAAAACCCATGTGGTACATGGGGCGGGCCAGCTCAACGTGGCCAAAGTGACCCGGACAGTCGTTCACCTTGCCTCCACTGCCGCTGTATGTGCCTGTACACAACAACAATCATGAGAACTACGCTCAAGATATGTATGCCCTACGACAGAAGCGGGAGCTACGATTCCTTCACTTTATCTATCTCGGCATCAGTATCCGTCACGTACAGTCACAAGTCTTGCAACGAGCGCGGAAGTCACACGTGCCCATACGTGGGTCTCCAATGCCTCCAATAACAGGATGTCCGTTTAAGTACGTTTCCGGGCGCGAAATGCCGTCGGGGATAATACGGTCGTTGACCTTCGTCTGCTTAGTCACAGACATGGCGCGGATCTCCTCGGGGCTGAACACGCCGAACTGCAGGTACTTGACGCGGCGCAGACGCGCGCTCGAGTACGAGAACTGCGTAGACGCCATTACTACCTAGTTGTCGCGCTCCTCTCTGTTGCTTGGGACCCACAACGGCCAGAAGTAGAAGAGATGGCTAGCTATCGCTTCAGATGAGGACCTGGTCGACACTGGCTCAGCACAGAATTCGGGATTGGGAGGCGGAAGGCAAGGGGGAGGGTTCTCGGTAGAATGTAAACCTCTGTTATTGGAGAAAAATGTCAAAAAAACAATGATCCATTGGACAAAATCACATATCCGGATTTAGTTTTTGTCTTTTTTCGGAATCGCCAGGTTGCCCTTCAATGGGTGGGTCACCCACCCACTGATCACCATTTCAGTAGCACCCAGTGGGTGCAACTGGTATGGTGGGTTTTTAAACGGTGACGTCATCGTACTTAAGGAGACACTCCAAATTTGGATATCGAGTCGAATTGCGCGAGCCTGCTAGATATAATATTTCATGCGATATGATGGTGCTTTCAACTTCTTCATCCCAAGATCAAATGGGTAAGTTTTCTCTTTTGATCAATGGTCAGCGCCAGGGCTCCTGATAAATGTAAAGTACATTAATTCATGTACATTATTTTATGCATAATACATGGGAGTTCGAACGCGGTTGAAAATGCATAATGTATGGGAAGAAAATTTATGCCTTCTGTGACGGGGTCACACAGCACCTTGCGCTAGAGGAAGTTATCTTCCGAGAGTATACAAACTCTCAGTGAACGGCAGTTCACTGGTCCCCTCTTTAATTAAATAGAGCGAAGTGACCTAAATAAGGTAGATTGTAAACTGAGTATATTTATAGGTAGGTTAAGTTTGGGTTTAATACAAACTATTAGTTACCTATAGAAATGCAATGTCATTTAACCAATGGTTGGCTTTGAACGACTTTAATACCTTGTAATAAATATCCCGGAGTATGACGTGTCATACTCCTGAAGTGTGAAGTGTCACACTTCATGTTGTGGCGTAGCGGGATCAGCAAAATCTGCGAGATTGCCAGATCCAACTTACCAACTGCGCCCAGACACCGACTAACGGAGGGGGTCCCCCGATGATCCGTGTTCTGCTGAACTTTCCTCACCTTGTGTACCCGTCGGTAGGGCGGGATCTGCTCTCTCGGTAACTTCCGAAGAGTTCAAGTGGTGAAGCTTGAGTGTCTTGGCGAGACGTGGGGATGGGGTGGAGCAGCAGTGTAAAATCTTCACTCTGCGTCCGTGGATTGTTCCGTATCCTAAGCGAATATTCGAGCTTAAGTGTATCCGGGGCCTAGATCGTGGATCTAGCCGTAGGGTTGCCTTGCGGGTGTGTTCCCTTGCCTTTGTGTTGTCCTTTAAGTCGTACTTGCCGCCTCCTGTGACGGGATCTTGAGAGTTGAGAACCTCTAGGGTGTAACCGACCAAGTAGTAAATTCGGTTAACCTGTCGGATCTGCACGAGTAAAGGAAAAGCTCACTAGGTTGTAGGATCTGGCCAATGTATTATCCAGTTATCACTACCAACACTAGATTCGCAATTCCCAACCTTCTCGGAGCTCGTACGGCCAATGTAGTTCCGGTTCTTGAGGGCAGGAAGGCACTTGCGTGATACTGTGCAAATTGAGGACTGTATTGATATTTAAGCCTATACCTGCCTGGGTTTCTACCTTCTATGTCTTTCATCTGCTAAATCCCTTACCAGGCTCGGCTGCATGTCCCTTCTTCCCTTGACCCATCATCCCAGCTGTGTTATCTTCAGATCCACCGGATATATGACGTAATCATCATGGTCACCCTATTATGGGTACACTCATCCGGATCCAGGTCGCTTGGATCCACCTCACTGTAATGGTACACTCGCCGTGGATCCGAGCTCTCCAATCATCCAACATCATCTCGCAACCGTCTGTGATCTCCGTTGTCCCACGAAAGTTCGAGATCCACTGTATCCCTCATCCCTATACCCTGGATCCAGGTCCCTCCAGGCGGGATCCTCCCTCCTTGGATACGAACTCAGAAGTATGGGATCCGGGGTACCTCGCGGTGGATCTTGACTCTTCATTAGCCGTGGCTACTAGATCCACCGTCAGAGGGCACCGACCATCCTTCCTTCATAGGATCC
>NW_003303533.1:10814-12742 GCF_000142945.1 Phytophthora infestans T30-4 | reverse complement strand
AGTGCTGATAGTGATAACTGGATAATACATTGGCCAGATCCTACAACCTAGTGAGCTTTCCTTTACACGTGCAGATCCGACAGGTTAACCGAATTTACTACTTGGTCGGTTATACCCTAGAAGGTCTCAACTCTCAAGATCCCGTCACAGGAGGCGGCAAGTACGACGCAAAGGAACTACAAAGGCAAGGGAACACACCCGCAAGGCAACCTTACGGCCAGATCCACGATCTAGGCCCCGGATCCATAAGCTCGAATATTCGCTTAGGATTCGGAACCATCCACGGACGCAGAGTGAAGATTTTCCACTGCTGCTCCACCCCCATCCCCACGTCTCGCCAAGACACTCAAGCTTCACCACTTGGACGCTTCGGAAGTTACCGAGAGAGCAAGATCCCGCCCTACCGACGGGTACACAAGGTGAGGAAAGTTCAGCAGAACACGGATCATCGGGTGACCCCCTCCGTTAGTCGGTGTCTGGGCGCAGTTGGTAAGTTGGATCCGGCAATCTCGCAGATTTTGCTGATCCCGCTACACCACAATGGTGCGCGTGCCTGGATCTTTTGGTGACTCATGATTTCACCGTGAGTCCCAAGAAGATGCTCAAGTGAAGATTGAGCCAGGGGAAGAGGCGTCGTCGGAGGTCGGATCGACGAAGACGCTGCTGAATGAAACAAGATCCGCGGATCGATGGGGTTGTGGGAGGAACTCTGTCGACGGAAGAGAGGTGGATCCGGATCCGGATCTAGAAGAGAAACCTCTCTATCCTCCCCAGGTCCCCTCGGGGACCCCTGCAGATCTTGACGCAAGTCAAGATCTGCTAACAAAACAAGGGAAAGTGAAGGCGAAACGGTATGCATTTGCAGATTCACCGGTTAAGCCAACACCGTACCTAAACCCAACCCCGCTAGTCGAAGAAACGAGAAAGAAGACGAGAACGAGTAAGACTACGCGGAAGAAGATGCAAGCTCCAGAGTCGGAAGAAGATCAAGCTGGTCCGACAAGGATCTCGAGTTTGTGTATCGCCACCAAGCTTTACGCGACTTCCTGCATCAAGATCCTGTCATGCAGATCCTGAATCCACGACAGATCGAAGATCCAAGAGAACAGGTGAGAGCACCAACGAAAACGGCGAACAAGTTGGTGGCAGACAAAGATCTATTACGTTTGCTTACGGAGTCAGGCATCGTAGCTGGTGTGTTCGACGCAGAGGATATCTTCGAGCTAGACCTGGATATCATAGTATCCGCGACGCGGGACCTATTTGCCAGAGTTAAGTCCATCACCGGAGAAAGGTCGCGCACTATGGATCCAGTGTCGTCGCCGAGGATCAGCCAAGCTGCGTCCTCGAACGACGAATCCGCCGCTGAGGATGAGTCAGACACGTCGTCCGAGCCACGACGCATGACTTTAGGACCCTCCGGGGCATCCATGCTGGAAGCGCGGGCGAGGATCCGGGGACACGAAGTCCCTGTGAACGTGAAGGCTCGGGATCCAGTACGCCCTACCCGTGATCTGATACAATCCAGCCAGGATCGAGCCAGATCCAGCAAGAAGCCAGTGGGGTTACCGTCAGATCGGGCTCAAGGTAATCGCCTCACGGATCCTGTCTCGCCAGTGGACCAGCCGGCCACAGGCTCTTCCGACACCTCCTCGGGCATCCTGCAGCGACACTTTGAAGCTGCGATGAGTCGTTTCCTGGCCGAACAGGGTATGAGAACGCCCGAGCCGCAAGCGCAAGTGTTCCACGAACATGGAGCACGAGACGTGCAGATGGAGTCAGTGGAGGAAGACACTCTCCATGATGAGTTCGACCCAGATGATCTGGATGGTCCATCCACTTCGTCAGCGGTGGTAGCAACAGCCGCAGCCGGGGCAGGTTGGAATCGTCCATGATCTAGAAGGTACCGGATCTCAGCCCATTATCCG
>NW_003303533.1:0-3886 GCF_000142945.1 Phytophthora infestans T30-4 | reverse complement strand
GTGCAATAGGCAACAATAAGCCGTCACGTCAAACCTCCCCATAATAATCGGCCAATACACAAAGTCTCTTGGCCTTGCCGGATGAACCCTCGCTACAGAGCTTCGAGTTCACCGACAGGCATAACACACTCAAACAAGCTTGACCTGACGCTTACCTTGAAGCCGGACGTCGCTCTGTGTGCTTGAGTGGAAATTCTGTTCTGTATTTAAGCTTACCCTTTCGGGTCTATTCCTAATAAGAAGTCCCAATCAAGTATACAAATATCAAGTGAACAATGATCCGTTATGGATCTTCTTGCATGCCAAGCGTCGTCTGCACTGTCGCATGAGCATCTTTAACGGCCCGCGCCCTGTCCCAGACGGTGAACGTGCCTTCCAAAGGTCGCTGAGTCTTCCGCGAACTCATCCCAACCGCCACTGAGGGTTCGTACCGTAGATCGTCCGCTGAATGCGAATCCGGCCAGTCCATTATTAATAATAAGGACAGCCTGGATTCAGTGACATATGGCCGTATCCAATACTCGTTAAAAAGCTCGGGAGTGACGCCGTCGAGTCCCTTGCACCTTGGCGTCTCCGTACATCACCTGACCGAGGGTTCGTCGCTTGAACATCTTGGGCGGTGTCACGTCTTTGTCGACGGGTGATAATCCGCAACTACGGAGAAATCACTGCACCACAACTGCCCCTGTCGCAATGGAAGCCACGGTACTGGTGCCCGTTGTGACATTTCTTTATTCTTCAATTCACCATCTCGCCACCGTATGTCCAAGCGTCTGAATCGAGCCGTGTCCGACGCGTTTCAGCGTCTCAATCCTCGTAGACGTCGCGAACGTGAACAGCTGGAGGTACGTAAGCCCATCCTTCTCTTGAATCATCGGCACCTTGCTCATCACCTCGCATTACTCGACTTGTTTCTCAGAAGAGCAAGACCGAGGGTTCGAACGCCCCTCAGTCTGCTGCACTTCCTCCGACATCAGCGTCATCAACCGGTCCTCCGGCGCTTCCTGCCCCGGACTCTTCACTCTCTGCGGTAGCTCGTGCAGCACTCCCCGTCGCCGCTGAATCCGCGGAGATGGCTCCTGCTGCTCCTCCTGCGCCTGCTGGTGGTACACCACCACTCACCGAAGCTTCGCTGCGCGCCATGCTGGCTGAGAATACGGAGGCATCGGTCGATCACATGATGACCTCGATAATCCCGTACTTGACTGCAATAGCTCGTCACCAAGTGCAGCTCAGCGTTGCGCCTCCTCTCCACGGCGATATACACACTCAGCGTCGCCTCGAGACAGCTATTGGTTTCGATGAGGTCCTCGCTGCGATACATCCTGTTCCTGACGCGCTGTCGGCATTACCAGAGCGAGTTGCCGACTTGGAGCGTCAGTTGCGGTTTGCTCAGTCCGAGGCTGCTGCCGCTGTACGTTCGGTGGCACCCCACATCATGGCCCGTGAGAACGCGGAGACATTCCTCAAGGCTGCCAACGCTGAGATTGAAGCTTTACATCACAACATCAAAATTCTCCGCGAGTCGAACGCCAAGAATGACGCCATGCTCGCAAGTGTTCAAGCCACTATGAAGCGACACGCAGAGGATTTGAATCGTCTTCACTGCGAAGTCCAAGCTCGGGACGTTTTTATCAGCACGTTGCAGAAGAAGCTGGCTCGCGAACGCGAAGTGTACAAGTCTTCTATTGGCGCGAATACTGAGCAGACCCGGAAGCTCCACCTCCTTCTGGTAAAGCTTGCCCAGGGCAAGTATGTCGATAACGACACGCTCAAGGTCCTCGAGAACCAGTAAGACCGTAACACTCGCCTCCTCCAAGCGAATCGTACCCTCCGTGCACACGTGAGTCTGGCAGGGATGGATCCCGAGGTACTTCGTCTGGCTGTCGAGGGTACGCTCTTAATGTCGCTCCTTCCACCGTGTGTTCAGCAACTAACGTTCGTTCACAATCCTTCGTGATAGGTCTGACTGCGGGTGAGCTGGACCTGGATGCGCTGGACTTGGATCAGGAGACGTTAGTCGCTCTGCGGCGTATTCAGTCTGCCACCGCGTCTTCGGACAATCCTCAAGCCCTTCCGGCAGCTTTGGCCAAAGCAGCTCACCAAGTGGCCCATGGGAAGTCCCATAAGCGTCTTAGACCAGGTGGCGGGGATTCAGACGACGATCCGGACGACTCTGACGAAGACAAGGCTCCAATCCCAACGGACAAGGCCAGTGCTTCGATGGCAGCTGCCGGTCTCGGTGATGCGCCACCTGCCGATACTCATACTCCCAAGTCGGCTCGTAGATCGCTGTTCGGTCCGAAGGCGTGGAAGAAGGCGGCCCAGAAGAGGCGCAAGAAACCCCGTCCTCATTCTCCTGCTAAGTCGCCACGACGTCATATGAAGACTCGGTCCAAGTCTGTACCGTCTTCTCCAAGTTCATGGTCGCCACCTCCTACACCAGCGTCTTCCTCGACTTCCGCAGTGGTCGACCTCAGCGGCAACCAGAGTGACGTGGACATGGGGACTGCTGATCCAGGCAGCGTCCCTTCGGTTCAAGAAACTGCTACACAGCCTTCGGGTAAGGACGTGAACCCTGAGGATCACGACGATGTTCCTGTCTCTCCTGACGCGCCTTCGCCCCCGCCTCAGGGTCCACACGATGTGGCCAAGTCACCAGCTTCAACGATTTCACCTTCTCCAGCCGACATACGTGCTGCTGAAGAGGCTCTGCGCGAGGCCGAGAAAATGCGGCTCATGTTTGGCTCGAGTGACGAAGGTGAAGAGTCAGACCAGACTGTCCCACAAGGCAAGTCTGCTTCGGCGTCTGCCGCGACATCCAAGGCAGTTGAAGTCTCGGGAGTGGTTTCTACAGCAGGGTATGCCCCTGTTGAGGCTGCTCCACTAGCTTCCGCGTCTTCGAAGTCGGCTCCGACTGTTCCCACGACTGATGTACCAAGCGTATCTTCGCCTGGCCTTTCGATGGAGATTGATGACGATGGGAATGCTGATGACGACCATGGAGATGACGTGGATGACAATGAACCTTCGGTGGGTGACTCTCCTGATGCTCCCAGTGGTAGCGGTGATGTTCCGCCCCCCACCGATCATTCAAGCATACTCGATGACGAAGATATTGAAGATTCCAATAGGAGCTGGAGCAATCTTGGCCCAGCTCGTCCTCCGACTCCACCTCGGCCAAATCCTTCGCCGATGATGACTTCCCCAATCATCGTTGCCGGTCCGCCTCCTTCGCCACCAGCAAGTCTTCCAGCACCAGCATCTTCTCCTCCTGTTCCAGTGCCTCCTCGTCCGCCTATTTGGACTCTCGATACTGGACCTGGACGCATGATTACGGCCACCTACACTTCGGTGGCGCGTCGCGGTGGTGCACCGTCGGTCGAGCCGTTGCCTCACCGAGTGTTGTCTGGCGGTCGCCCTACGGTGCCGGCTTCGTCCACCTTGCCACCGTGGGTTCTTCTGTACGTGGACATGGAGTTTACTGACGCAGGCGCCAAGAAGTGTTTCGAGCGACTCTTGAGCTTAACCCTTCCCGAACCAGCTGGTGAGGTGACCGTGCGTACCACGTTGGAGGGTCTCCAAGCGTTCTTTGATTACTCGCACCCTGATCACCCGTACCAGCAACTTCGGCCACCTTCTGGGCTCTACGCCCTTTGTGATCTACACAGACCACGCGTCCTTGAGGACGGCGACTAACTCGCCTCACCTCTCCCAACGGATGGCGAGGTGGCTGTCCTTCTTCGCGGAATATAACTTCCGCGTCGAGTACAAGCCGGGCAAGCTCAACGTGCTTGCGGACGCCCTCTCTAGGCGTCCCGACTATGAGTTGGCCCACATCACGCGGGTGACAACGGATCTATATGATCGGATACGCATGGCGTAT
>NW_003303532.1:113124-118364 GCF_000142945.1 Phytophthora infestans T30-4 | reverse complement strand
TTCCAACTTCTCTGCAGCTTCATTGTCTTGGTTCTAAAAGAACACGCCATGGTTCGACGTTGCAACTAAGTACCGTAAAATTCGCTTTAGTGCTCCTGCATGTGCTGCGTTCGGATGCTGTACATGACGGCTCAAATAACCAACAGGAAAAGCAAGATCTGGGCGAGTGCTTGTCGCCAAGTACATTAATGCTCCAATTACTTCACGATACGGCAAACCGGGTTCTTTAGCAGTCGTGTTGTTCCAGCACCCGTGTATCGGGCTCGTTTGGTGAGGCTCCATCGACCGCGTTATAACGCCATCGTGTAATTGCGATATGGTTTTGCTGTCTATGGTATTGTGCTCGCGGATTGCATCTGCATTGCCCATGTTATCGTGCTCTACAACGGCATCGTCCTCCACTATCGTGGTCACCACGAGCCCCCTTCCATTTCGTGGCTGGTCTGCCGTCCGTGCAATCGAATTCTAATGCGCTATTGTTCTCCGTGGCACGGTAAGCTCAGGTTCTACACTGATATAGTGCTCCGTGGCTCGGTGATTTCGCGTCTACAGCTCCAGTGGCCGCATTTCTATCATGGCTTAGTGTCTTGGCCACCGTCCAAGTCATCGTTTTATTTTGTGGTGTCAGCGCTGGTCTGCCGTCCGTTCTATTATGAGCTACCGTAGTATCGTGCTCCCTGGCTCGGTAAGATCCGGTTCTACCCTGGTATCGTGCTCAAATACTCGGTGATATCCCGTTTATGGTCTCCCGCGGCTTTATGCCTGGTCCGTCGACCGTGCTCCGTGCTCTACCGTGGTGCTATGGGAGAATTGCTGTTAGTGCACTCTTACCGCTGCGTGCTCTTTCGTAGCCCGTGCTTTTCAGCATGCTGGGGTGTCTATGGATTTAGTTCCCTTGTGTCGCCCGTACGCTCCCGTCATATTCTTGTCGTTCTGTCCTGTTCATGGCTGCGTGCACTTCCATATTTCACGCTACGTAAAACACTTCGTGGTTTGCATCGGCTAAGGCTTCGATCTTTCGTGCTTCGTGTTGCTCTTCTATCCCATCGTCTACATAGGGTGGGTCGATGTTCCTTCGGGCTTCGTGCTCTTGCTTAGTCACGTGCCTCCGTAAACACAATAGCTGTTCCCATTTTGTTTGATGTACGCTACATATATTGTTGGAAAGTTTGCAGAATATCTGAAGGTCGCACACTACGCGCGCAAATACAAAGGAAGATGACACTTTTTCCCGGAGGCAGTGTGGGGTGAGCCACAATAGTCATATTTTAAGTTTTTCACATTATTACTAATAGTAATAAAATTGTGATTTATTATCGAACGCTGATATAATAACTATGTGTACTACTACTACAAATAGCTGCAAGGAAAAATATGAAATGTATTGATAATAGTACTACTCAAAATATATTGTAAGTTTGATTTTTAGAAAAGTACTATGAAGCCTAAAATATCATTCTATATCCAATAGCCACTAAAGTTTCGATTGAGGCCTAAATATAAGTCACCAGGACCTACAAAACTTTTCAACAGCTCCTACGACGATATTGTATGTGTGTGCACGTCAGTGCCTCCTATTAATGCTAATTAACGCGTGCACAGGCAGCGCCCTTTGCGTGGCCTTGCGAGCCGCAGCTGAAAATGAGAGCAAAATGCTATTTGAACGCTGCATTTAAGTACGATGTGTTGACCTCATACAGTGTGTACACCACATAATGCGATTTTACCCTATCGACGCCGCCTTCGCTGCGCTCGGCAGCCAGTAGAACGCCCGCATTAGCGTTACATTTTAGAACCCTACCCTCGGACGGACTGACGGACTGACGCAGACCAGACTCCACTAGAGGGGTAAGACTAGCCGTTCGCCGCCGCTACGCGGCGGAGTGGCATGGTTTGTTGGAGATGAGGTGGCCGCAAATATAGTGCTTCTTGGTGTCGCGTGCTTTGTGGGCGTCGTTCAACCTAGTACGTCGTGGTTTCGTGTAGTCAACCACTTAACTATCCGTAATCTCATGTGGCTTTGTACAATATCGTGGTTTGGTACGTTTCCGTTACCCCGTACTACAGGTTGAATGTCGTGTTCTTCAATGGGCTGTGCTCTTCCGTGTTCTACTTGGTTTCGTGGTTCTCTGTTCACCCGTGGTCCACGCTGTTTGTGGATATGCGCTCTCTTTTGAGCTTATGCACTTTAGTACAGCCTCTTTCGTGGCTCGTAGCTATTCTCTGTTCTCAAACGTTTACGCGGGCTGTACCGCTTTCGTGATACATAGGCATTCGTGGCCGTTGGCCTCCCATCGCCGGTACTCTAACCAAAGGGTGCTATTCCGTGCTTTGGTGCCTCCATGCAGTCGTGTGGTTCCGTCGCCCGTGCATCGTGATCTCCTGATGAAGTGTCATCGACCGCGGTATCACGCTATCGTGCAATCGCGGTGTGGTTATGCTTTCTATGGTATTGTGCACGTGTAGTGCATCTGCGTTGCCCGTGCTATCGTGTTTTGCAATGGCATCGTACTCCACAATGTGGAATCGTGGTCGCCCTAAGAGCCCCCTCGTTTATTTCGTGGCTGGTCCACCGTCCGTGCAATCGTGTTCTCATGTACTACTGTCCTTCGTGGCTCGGTAAGCTCAGGTTCTACACTGGTATGGTGTTCCGTGGCTTGATGGTCTTCGGTCAATAGCTCCCATGGTTGCTTGGCTTTCCATGGTTAAGTGGTTGAACTACTGTCCATGCTAGCGTGTTCTTTGTAATATCGTGGCTGGTCTGCCGTCTGTGCAGTCAGGTTCGAATGTAGTATCGTCCTCCGTGGCTTAGGGAGCTCAGGTTCTACACTGGTATCGCTCTCCACGGCTTGGTGATTTCCCGACTATAGATCGGCGACTGAGCTCTCCCATGGTTTAGCGGCACCTTCCATGCTATCGTGTTATCTTGTGGTGTCGCGGCTGGTCGGTCGTCTGTGCGATCCTTAGCTTCCGTAGTATCATGCTCTGGGAGTCGGTGAGCTCCGATTCTACCTTAATATTGTGCTCCAATGCTCGGATGATCTTTTGTTTATGGTATACCGCGGCTTCATGTTTGGTCGGTCGACTGTGCTCCGTGTTCTACAGTGGTGCTATGGGAGGATTGCTGTCCGTGCACTCTTACCGCTACGTGCTCTACCGTGGCTTCGAACGTGCGTGCTCTTCCGTAGCCGTGCTTTTCAGCATGCTGGGGTGACTATATATTTAGTTCCCTTCCGTGGCCCGTGCGCTCCCTTTATATTCTTGTCCTTCTGTCCTTTTCATTGCTGCGTGCTTTTCCGTCTTTCACGCTACTTATAAAACTTCGTGGTTTGCATCGGCTAAGTTTTCTATCATCGTCCATGGCCTTCCGTGCTTCGTGTTGCTCTTTTATCCCATCGTGTACATAGTGTAGGTCGGTATCCCTTCGTGTTTCGTGTCCTTGCTTAGACATGTGCCTCCGCGCTAGCTGAATCACAATAGCTGTTCCCATTTTGTTTGATGTACACAGCGTATATTGTTGGAAAGCTCACATAATATCTTAAGGTCGCACATTACGCGCGCAAATACAAAGGAAGATGATACGTTTTTCCGGGGGCAGTGTGGGTTGCAGGGTGTAAGCCACAATAGTCATATTTTAAAGCTTTCACATTAATATTAATAGTAATACACTTGCTATTTATTATCAAACGCTGATATAATTATTATGTGTACTACTACTACAAATAACTGCAAGTAAAAATATGAAAGAGCTTTATAATAGTTATACAAATCATACTATTGTAAGCTAAATTATTACAGAAGTACTACGAAGCTAAAACAAATCATATTATACCCATTAAGTACTAAAATTCCAATTGAAGCCAAGTTATAGGTCCCCAGGGCCTACAATTCTTTTCAACAGATCCTACGACGATAAAGTACGTGTGTGCTCATCGGCGCCTTCCACTAATGCTAATTAACGCGTACACAGGCAGCGCCCTATGCGTGTCGTGGCGCTCCGCAGCTAGAAATGAAGGCAAAATGAAATTTGAACGGTGCTTTTAAGTACGATGTGTAGACCACATACATTGTGTACAAAACACAATGCCTATTTTAGCCAATGGGGGCCGCCTTCGCTGCGCTCGGCAGCTTTTTAGCCAATCGACGCCGCCTCCGCTGCGCTCGGCAGCCAGTAGAATGCCCGCATTTGCGTTACATTAATTAACCCTAGCCGCGGACGGACTGACAGACAACACACTCCACTAGAGAAGTAAGACTAGCCGTTCGCCGCCGCTACGCGGCGGAGTGGCATGGTTTGTTGGAGATGAGGTGGCCGCAAATTTAAGTGCTTCTTGGTGTCGCGTGGTTTGAGAGCGTGGTTCACCCCGTAGATCTTGGCATCGTGTATTTAACCACTTGCCTTTCCGTAGTATCATGTGGACCCGTACAATATCGTGGTTTGGTACATTTCGGTTATCCGTACTACAGGTTGTAGTCATGTTCTTCAATGGCCTGCGATCTTATGTGATCTTCCCGGCATCGTGGTTTCCTGCTCGCCCGTGGTCCATGATGCTTGGTAATTATGGACCCTCTCTCTTGGGCTCATGCTCTTCAGTAG
Organism: Phytophthora infestans T30-4; assembly: GCF_000142945.1. Classification (NCBI taxonomy): domain Eukaryota; phylum Oomycota; class Peronosporomycetes; order Peronosporales; family Peronosporaceae; genus Phytophthora; species Phytophthora infestans. The sequence continues at coordinate 113,767 of NW_003303532.1, read as the reverse complement.
TATGACCCTCTTTCGTGGATGCTAACTATTTCCTGATCTCAAACGTTTACGGGGGCTGCACTGGTTTCGTGGCTCAAAGTCTTTTGTGGTCGTTGGTTTCCCATCCAAGTACTCTACCTGAAGGGTCCTAATCCGTGGTTTGGTGCCTCCACGCAGTCGTGTTATTCCGTCGCCCGTGTATTGCGCTCTCCTGGTAAGATTCCATCGACCGCGTTACGACGCTATGGAGCAATCGCGGTGTGGTAATGGTATATATGGTATTGTGCTCGCGTAGTGCATCTGCGTTGCCCGGGTTGTCTACAATGGCAACGTGCTCCACAGTGTGCAGTCGTGGTCACCCCAAGCGCCCACCTCCCCGTTTATTTCGTGGCTGGCCCGCCGTTCGTGCAATCTAGTTCCTCCGTGGCTCGGTAAGCTTGGGTTTAACACTGGTATCGTTCTCCGCGGCACTGTGATTTTACGTCTATAGCTCTGCGGCTGCGATCTCCCATGGCTTAGTGGCAGAACCCATGCTATCTCGCTTAGCCTTGTGGTGTCGCGGGCCTGGACCTAGCCGCACGTGTGATTTGTTAAGCTACCAGAAAGTATTAGTGATCTCCTGACTCGGTAGGAAATCACGGTTCCTATCCCTGATAATTCGATC
>NW_003303532.1:105633-112823 GCF_000142945.1 Phytophthora infestans T30-4 | reverse complement strand
TCAAACGTTGATATAGCAATTATGTGTACTACTACTACAAATAACAGCAAGTAAAAAATGAATTGTATTTAAAATAGTACTACGCAAAACAGTATTGAAATTAAACTCATTAGAAAAGTACTACGAAGCCTAAAACATCATTCTATATCCAATAAGTACTAAAGTTTCGATTGAGGCCGAAATATAAGTCACCAGGGCCTACAAAAATTTGCAGCGGCTCCTACGACGATATTGTGCGTGTGTGCCCATCGGCGCTATTTAATTATGCTAACTAACGCGTACACAGGAAGCGCCCTTCGCATGAGGTGGCGGCCCACAGTTCAAAATGGGGCAAAATGAAATTTGAACGGTGCATTTAAGTACGATGTGTTGACCACATACAGTGTGTACACCACATATTGCAATTTTAGCGAATCGAGGCCGCCTTCGCTGCGCTCGGCAGCCAGTAGAACGCCCGCATTTGTTTTAGCGAATCGAGGCCGCCTTCGCTGCGCTCGGCAGCCAGTAGAATGCCCGCATTTGCGTTACATGAATTAACCCTAGCCGCGGACGGACGTACGGACGGACAGACAACACACTCCACTAGAGGAGTAAGACTAGCCGTTCGCCGCCGCTACGCGGCGGAGTGACATGGTTTGTTGGAGAAGCGGTGGCCGCAGATTTAAATGCTTCTTGGTGTCGCGTACTTTGTTAGCGTCGTTCACGCTAGTAGATCTTGGCTTCGTGTACTTAACTATTTACCATTCCGTAGTCTCATGCGGACCCGTATAATATCGTTGTTTGGTACGCTTCCGTTACCCCGTACTACAGGTTGGATGTCATGTTCGACAGTGGCCGGCGCTCTTCCGTGATCTTTCTGGCTTCGTGGCTACCTGCCCACCGGTGACCCACGCTGCTTATTGGTTATACGACCTCTCTTTTGGGATCAGACTTGTTAGTACGGCCTCTTTCGTGGCCGTTGGCCTCCCATCGCTGGTACTCTGGCCGAAGAGTGCTATTCCGTGGTTTGGCGCATTCACGCAGTCGTATTATTCCATCACCCGTGTATCGTGCTCTCCTGGTGAGGTTCCATCGACCGCGGTATCACGCTATCGTGCAATCGCGGTGTGGTAATGCTGTCTATGGTATTGTGCTCGCGTAGTGCACCTGCGTTGCCCGTGCTATTGTGTTTTGCAATGGCATCGTACTCCACAATGTGGAATCGTGGTCCCCCTAAGAGCCCCCTCGTTTATTTCGTGGCTGGTCCACCGTCCGTGCAATCGTGTTCTCATGTACTACTGTCTTTCGTGGCTCGGTAAGCTCAGGTTCTACACTGGTATGGTGTTCCGTGGCTTGATGGTCTTCGGTCTAGGGTGCTATTCCGTGCTTTGGTGCCTCCATGCAGTCGTGTGGTTCCGTCGCCCGTGCATCGCGCTCTCCTGGTGAGGTTCCATCGACCGCGTTACCATGCTATCGTGCAATCGTGGTATGGCAATGATGTCTACGGTATTGTGCTCGCGTAGTGCATCTGCTTTGCCCGTGCTATTGTGTTTTGCAATGGCATCGTACTCCACAATGTGGAATCGTGGTCCCCCTAAGAGCTCCCTCGTTTATTTCGGGGCTGGTCCACCGTCCGTGCAATCGTGTTCTCATGTACTACTGTCTTTCGTGGCTCGGTAAGCTCAGGTTCTACACTGGTATGGTGTTCCGTGGCTTGATGGTCTTCGGGCTAGGGTGCTGTTCCGTGGTTTGGTGCCTCCATGCAGTCGTGTGGTTCCGTCGCCCGTGCATCGCGCTCTCCTGATGAGGTTCCATCGACCGCGTTACCATGCTATCGTGCAATCGTGGTATGGCAATGATGTCTACGGTATTGTGCTCGCGTAGTGCATCTGCTTTGCCCGCGTATCGTGTTCTACAATGGTATCGTGCTCCGCGGTGTGCAACCGTGGTATCCCGAATCGTTTCCCTGTGACTTCGTGGCTGGTACGTCGTCCGTGCAATCATGTTGTAATGCACTATTGTCCCTCGATGCTAGGTGACCTCAGGCTCTACACTGGTACCCGGCTCCGTGGCTCGGTGATTTCGCGTGGCTGCGTGTTCTCCCACGGTTTAGTGGTTAATCCAACGTCTATGCTGTCGTTTATGGCGTGGTGTTGACGTTGGTCGGTCGTCCAAGCTATCGTTAGCTACCGTAGTATCGTGTGCCGTGGGTCGGTGGGCTGTCCTGGTATCGTACTCCAATGTTCAGTGATTTCCCGCTTATGCTCTCCCGTGAATTTGTGTTTGGCCGCCGACCGTGCTTCGGGGTAACCTGTGGTGGGAGAACTCCTTTCCGTGCACTCGCACAGCTGCGTGGTCTACCGTGACTGTGAACGTGCTCTCTCTTGGTCCGTGCTTTTTCAGCGTGTTAGCGTTTCATTATTTCAGCTCTCACCCGCTGTCATCTGATCGTGCGGCTCCGTGTTTTTCAGGCTCTTCCCTGGTTCGTGCTTCGTATGAAATTTCGTGGCCTATTCTTTTATCGTCCGTGACTTTCCGTATTTCAAGCTGTTCCTTCTATCGCGTTATGTACATGATCTGACTCGGTCTTCCTCCGTGTTTCGTGTTCTTGTTTAATCACGTGCGTGTACGCTAATTCAATCACAAACACTGCTCCCACTGCACTGCATGTATGTTACGTATCGTGTTCGAGAGGGCGCACATGCTCTTAGGGGTGCAAAATACGCGCTAATACAAAGAAAACGTTTTTTTGTTTAGTGGCGGAGAAGTGTACATGGTTATGTGCGGTGGAAGCCACTATATTCATATTTTAAATATTTAATATTAATAATAAATTGTGCATCTTCATCTAACGCAAAATATGATACAATACTTTAAGGTAATTAGTATTAGATATAAAGTGCATTTAATTTGATAAGCGCTACTAAATTAATTTTGTGTAGTACTACTACAAACGTCTGCAAGCAATAATATGAGGCTTTAGAATATTACTAAGCAAAATTATCTTAGAAAGTTAAATTATTAGAAAAATACTTCAAATCTAAAACAAATCATATTATAACCAATAAGTACTAAAGACTTCATTTAAGCCGAAATATAAGTCACCAAGGCCTACAATTTTTTCAAACAGCTCCTACGACGATATACTACGTGTGTGCGCATTGGCGCCTTCTACCAATGCTAACTAACGCGCGCACAGGCAGCGCCCTTTGCGTGAGGTGGCGCTCCAGCGTTAAAAATGGGGGCAAAATGAAATTTGAACTGTGCATTTTAAGTACGATGTGTAGACCACATATAATATGTACACCACATTTTGCAATTTTGGCGAATCGAGGCCGCCTTCGCTGCGCTCGGCAGCCAGTAGAACGCGCGTATTTGCGTTACATTTATTAACCCTAGCCCGTTACGGACGGACTGACAGACAGACACCAGACTCCACTAGGGGGGTAAGACTAGCCGTTCGCCGCCGCTACGCGGCGGAGTGGCATGGTTTGTTGGAGATGAGGTGGCCGCAAATTTAAGTGCTTCTTGGTGTCGCGTGTTTAGAGAGCGTGGTTCACCCCGTAGATCTTGACATCGTGTATTTAACCACTTGCCTTTCCGTAGTATCATGTGGACCCGTACAATATCGTGGTTTGGTACATTTCGGTTATCCGTACTACAGGTTGTAGTCATGTTCTTCAATGGCCTGCGATCTTATGTGATCTTCCCGGCATCGTGGTTTCCTGCTCGCCCGTGGTCCATGATGCTTGGTAATTATGGACCCTCTCTCTTGGGCTCATGCTCTTCAGTAGTATGACCCTCTTTCGTGGATGCTAACTATTTCCTGATCTCAAACGTTTACGGGGGCTGCACTGGTTTCGTGGCTCAAAGTCTTTTGTGGTCGTTGGTTTCCCATCCAAGTACTCTACCTGAAGGGTCCTAATCCGTGGTTTGGTGCCTCCACGCAGTCGTGTTATTCCGTCGCCCGTGTATTGCGCTCTCCTGGTAAGATTCCATCGACCGCGTTACGACGCTATGGAGCAATCGCGGTGTGGTAATGGTATATATGGTATTGTGCTCGCGTAGTGCATCTGCGTTGCCCGGGTTGTCTACAATGGCAACGTGCTCCACAGTGTGCAGTCGTGGTCACCCCAAGCGCCCACCTCCCCGTTTATTTCGTGGCTGGCCCGCCGTTCGTGCAATCTAGTTCCTCCGTGGCTCGGTAAGCTTGGGTTTAACACTGGTATCGTTCTCCGCGGCACTGTGATTTTACGTCTATAGCTCTGCGGCTGCGATCTCCCATGGCTTAGTGGCACAACCCATGCTATCGTGCTAGCTTGTGGTGTCGCGGCTGGTCTGTCGTCCGTGTGATTGTTAGCTACCGTAGTATCGTGCTCTCTGGCTCGGTGAGATCCGGTTCTATCCTGATATCGTGCTCTAATGCTCGATGACTTCCCGTTTTCGGACTCCCGCCGCTTCATGCCTGGTCCGTCGACCGTTCTCCGTGCTCTTCCGTGGTGCTATGGGAGAGTTGCTGTCCATGCACTCTTACCGCTACGTGCGTACTCTTCCGTAGCCACCCTTTTTAGCATGCTGGGGTGTCTGTATATCTATTTCCCTTCCGTGGTCTGTACGCTCCCGTCATATTCTTGTCCCTCTGTCCTTTTCATAGCTGCGTGCACTTCCGTCTTTCACGCTACGCATACAACTTCGTGGTTTGCATCGGCTAAGACTTCTATCGTTGTCCATGGCCTTCCGTGCTTCGTGTTGCTCTTTTATCCCATCGTCTACATAGTGTGGGTCGGTGTTCTTTCGTGTTTCGTGTTCTTGCTGAGTCACGTGCCTCCGCGCCAGCTGAATTACAAACGCTGGTCCGATTTCGTTTGATGTACGCTACATATATTGTTGGAAAACTCGCACAATATCTTCAGGTCGCACACTACGTGCGCAAATACAAAGGAAGGTGACACTTTTTCCCGGAGGCAAGCCACAATAGTCGTATTTAAAGTTTTCACATTATTATTTATAGTAATATATTTGTTATTTATTATCAAACGTTGATATAGTAATTATGTGTACTACTACTACAAATAACTGCAAGTAAAAAATGGATTGTATTTAAAATAGTACTACGCAAAACAGTATTGAAATTAAACTCATTAGAAAAGTACTACGAAGCCTAAAACATCATTCTATATTCAATAGCTACTAAAGTTTCGATTGAGGCCTAAATATAAGTCACCAGGGCCTACAAAAAATTTCAACAGCTCCTACGACGATATTGTATGTGTGTGCACGTCGGCGCCTCCTATTAATGCTAATTAACGCGTGCACAGGCAGCGCCCTTCGCGTGGCCTTGCATACCGCAGCTGAAAATGAAGGCAAAAAGAAATTTGAGCGGTGCATTTTAAGTACGATGTGTTGACCACATACAGTGTGTACACCACATAATTCAATTTTAGCCAATCGACGCCGCCTTCGCTGCGCTCGGCAGCCAGTAGAACGCGCGTATTAGCGTGAGGATTATTAACCCTAGCCCGTTACGGACGGACTGACGGACGGACAGACAACACACTCCACTAGGGGGGTAAGACTAGCCGTTCGCCGCCGCTACGCGGCGGAGTGGCATGGTTTGTTGGAGATGAGGTGGCCGCAAATATAGTGCTTCTTGGTGTCGCGTGCTTTGTGGGCGTCGTTCAACCTAGTACGTCGTGGTTTCGTGTAGTCAACCACTTAACTATCCGTAATCTCATGTGGCTTTGTACAATATCGTGGTTTAATACGTTTCCGTTACCCCGTACTACAGGTTGAATGTCGTGTTCTTCAATGGGCTGTGCTCTTCCGTGTTCTACTTGGTTTCGTGGCTCTCTGTTCACCCGTGATCCACGCTGTTTGTGGATATGCGCTCTCTTTTGAGCTTATGCACTTTAGTACAGCCTCTTTCGTGGCTCCTAGCTATTCTCTGTTCTCAAACGTTTACGCGGGCTGTACCGCTTTCGTGATACATAGGCATTCGTGGCCGTTGGCCTCCCATCGCCGGTACTCTAACCAAAGGGTGCTATTCCGTGCTTTGGTGCCTCCATGCAGTCGTGTGGCTTCCGTCGCCCGTTGCATCGTGATCTCCTGATGAAGTGTCATCGACCGCGGTATCACGCTATCGTGCAATCGCGGTGTGGTTATGCTTTCTATGGTATTGTGCACGTGTAGTGCATCTGCGTTGTCCGTGTTATCGTGCTCTACGATGCCATCGTGCTCCACGGTGTCATACCAAGCCCACCCCTGTGCATTTGGTGGGCAGTCCGCAGTCCGTGCAATCGTGTTATCATGTACTGCTGTCCTCCGTGGGCTCGGTAAGCTCAGGTTCTACACTGGTATGGTGCTCCGTGACTCGGTGATTTCGCGTGGCAGCGTGTTCTTCGATGGTTTAGTGGCTAACCCACCGTCCATGCTGTCGTGTTATCTCTGGTGTCGGGGCTGGGCTGTCGTCTGTGTTATCGTTAGCTACCGTAGTGTCGCGCTCCGTGGATCGGTGAGCTCATGTTCTACCTAGGCATCGTGCTCCAAAAATTGATGATTTCTGATTTTCCGTATCTGGCCTCCTGCGGGCTCAGATTTGGTCGGTTGACTGTGCTCCATGTTTACTCGTGGTGTTGTTGGAGTATTGTTTCTGTGCACTCTCACCGATACGTGTTCTACCGTGGCTTCGAACGTCCGTGCTCTTCCGTAGCCCGTGCTTTTCAGCATGCTGGGGTGTCTATGTATTTAGTTCCCTTCCGTGGCCCGTACGTTCCTGTCATGTTCTATCCATCTGTTCTTTTCATGGCTGCGTGCTCTTTCATCTTTCACGCTACTTATAAAACTTCGTGGTTTGCATCGGCTAAGTCTTCTATCATCGTCCATGGCCTTCCGTGCTTCGTGTTGCTCTTCTATCCCATCGTGTACATAGTGTAGGTCGGTATTCCTTCGTGTTTCGTGTCCTTGCTTAGACATGTGCATCCGCGCCAACTTAATCACAAACGCTGTTCCCATTTTGTTTGATGTACACAACGTATATTGTTGGAAAGTTCACATAATATCTGAAGGTCGCACACTACGCGCGCAAATACAAAGGAAGACAACAGGTGTAAGCCACAATAGTCATATTTTAAAGTTTTCACATTATTAATAATAGTATTACAATTGTTATTTATTATTATACGCTGATATAATTTTTATGTGTACTACTACTG
>NW_003303532.1:100857-104222 GCF_000142945.1 Phytophthora infestans T30-4 | reverse complement strand
TTCGTTATCTACAGTAGTATCCCGTTTAGGGTGAGCTCCGGTTCTACTCTGGTATTGTGTTTCTTTATTCGACAACCTCCCGTTAATGGTCTTCCGCGGCTTCATGTTTGGTCGGTCGACTGTGCTCCGTGTTCTACCGTGGTGCTACGAGAGAATTACTGTCCATGCACTCTTACCGTTACGTGCTCTACAGTGCCTTCGAAGTAGCGTGCTCTTCCTTAGCCGTGCATTTCAGCATGCTGGGGTGTCTATGTATTTAAGTTCCTTTCCGTGCCCGTACGCTCCCGTCATGTTCTTGTCCTTCTGTCCTTTTCATGGATATGTGCCCTATCGTCTTTCGCGCTACGCATACAACTTTGTGGTTTGCATCGGCTAAGTCTTCTATCATCGTCCATGACCTTCCGTGCTTCGTGTTGCTCTTCTATCCCATCGTCTACATAGTGTAGGTCGGTATTCCTTCGTGTTTCGTGTCCTTGCTTAGACATGTGCATCCGCGCCAACTTAATCACAAACGCTGTTCCCATTTTGTTTGATGTACACAACGTATATTGTTTGATGTACACAACGTATATTGTTGGAAAGTTCACATAATATCTGAAGGTCGCACACTACGCGCGCAAATACAAAGGAAGATGATACTTTTTCCCGGGGGCAGTGTGAGGTGCAGGGGTGTAAGCCACGATAGTCATATTTTAAAGTTTTCACATTATTAAAAATAGTAATACAATTGTTATTTATTATTAAACGCTGATATAATTATTATGTGTACTACTACTACAAATGACTGCAAGCAAAAATATGAAATGCCTTGATAATAGTACTAAGAAAAATAATATTGTAAGTTAAATTAGTACAGCAGTACTACGAAGCCTAAAACATCATTCTAAATTCAATAAGTGCTAAAGTTTCGATTGAGGCCGAAATATAAGTCACCTGGGCCTATAATTTTTTTCTCCAGCTCCTACGACGATATAGTACGTGTGTGCTCATCGGCGCCTTTTAATTGTGCTAATTAACGCGTACACAGGCAGCGCCCTTTGCGTGAGGTGGCGAGCCGCAGCTGAAAATGAGAGCAAAATGAAATTTAAACGGTGCAGTTAAGTACGATGTGTAGTCCACATACAGTAAGTACAGCACATAATATCTGTTTTAGCCAATGGGGGCCGCCTTCGCTGCGCTCGGCAGCTTTTTAGCGAATCGACGCCGCCTTCGCTGCGCTCGGCAGCCAGTAGAACGCCCGCATTTGCGTTACATTTTAGAACCCTACCCTCGGACGGACTGACAGACGGACGGACAACACACTCCACTAGAGGGGTAAGACTAGCGCTCTGGGCGCCCGCTCCGCGGACGCTAGGGCATGGTTGGTTGGTGTAGAGAGGGTTGACCACCTCCGCTGCACTGCGGTGGGCTTAGAGTTTCTACTCAGCGAAAGCTACATGTAATAAATGCATACTGTGCATACCTATGTTTCGTTCCAAAACAACTCCGCATAAAATAACCTTAGTTCACATGTTATGGTAGACATGACCAGGATTTAACGTGATCTGCCAGATGAGCACCATCTTACCCGGGAAGATCTTGTCTATAATCTCATTTGAGAGCATAGCTCCCAAAATGACACCAATAGGAGGCGCGCGTGATTACAAAGTTTACATATGCTGTTCGGAAGACGTGTCAGTATCAATGATAATCCAAATTGGCATAGATCGGTGAGAAATCTCAGTGTAGCTGGAGTAAATACACCTACTCAAACCTAATGCCATCAGTCACGTCATCGCCGTGATGCAGTCGACACCATATCTTTGATTGCGACGATCTATTAGAGCAAGGTTTGGTCAGCTTCTCGTGCGAAGTATCTTTTAGGACAGATAGGTTTTGCCGATGGTCGCCACAAACAGCGATAGTATGCCTTGAAACTGTTCCGCTGAGCTGTTTATTATATTACTGAAGGGTCTTTCCACTTTCTTTCGCATACATTGATCTTACTTGCATAGCTGACGCACTTACAAACTTATTTGCATAGATACTGACCGACAGAGTGGCGTAGATCCTTATCGAGTGGCATTTACTGGCTCCTATATGTATGCCAAGCGCACAAAGCCACATGACTGTAGACAGAGTATCATATTGTAGTGATGTTTAGACTAAATTTAAAAAGTAGCTCATGTACAATATATGAAGTATTTTTGCTGCCTACTTATCAACTCGGTTTGCTATTTGATGTGTCCGTGCATATAGCGCGAGGTCGCTAATGAGTGTGTATAACACGCGCCCGTGAGAGCTTAAACACATGTATAGGGTCACTATCGCTTTCTCGGTACATTTGCGTCGTCGTGCTGACTTACTGTGCTTACGCTTCAGATGTATCAGTCTATATGACCAGGCGCGTCACTAGCTCGGCAGTGGTCATACCGCAGAGATACAGGCTAGCTGACCGCGCGTCTGCTAGCAGATATATACGCGCGCGGCGGGTACACCTTATAACCATCCCAGCTCTGATCTCGACCAATTTGAACAGGGCACTAAAATACGGTTCTGCGTACAGGCACATCGACTTGCCACATCCTCTTTATTGGTCTGCATTATCCCACACGTGCTCGTGTGTACGTAGACAGCAACGTATTCGTCGCGTGTAGTGCTCACTCAATACTGTAGTTTCAATTTGTGAGCGCACATTAGTGAAATATACGCAGTGAGCGCTGACAATACAGATAGCGTGGTCTTGCCTTAGCCCAAGTGAGCGAGTGTACGTGTATGCAGATAGAAACGGTCAGATTGCAAGGGTACACAGTAGATACCATGTGCTAATTATTATATGAAACGCGTTTCGCTCTATAGGTGCGTCAACACTATTGGCAGCGCCATAGTCAACTTACCGTTTGTGCCGCTCCAAGCCTCGCTCCGTCAGCCAGAATACTAAGTATAAACATATGTAGGAAAATGGAGCCCTTAAATAGCATATATTCCAATTACATGCTCTTCTGCTGCTTTCTTTTTGCTCGATGTACTTGACATTTCGGGGCGGGCAACTTGTGAAGACGGCTGCGCTTTCTTCTTCTTTCTTGAGGGTATCAGTCAGGATTCATCGCCTTCATGACGTTCGCCCAGAGTTATTCTTGCGGCGAACTTTTGGCCGACTCAGATGGGGGGGGCTTTTTTCTCCCAAGATCCCTAACCCGCTTTTTGGGTCGTTCTTGCGGGAAATAACGACGCCCGCAACGATGTGCTCAACTCGCTGATTGTCCTGAATGCCGTTGCCGTACTTGAAGCTTCCCGAAAGCAGACGCAGACGCCCCGGGAAATCCGTCCGAAGACTTCCTGCGAGGCTTCGGCAGAACCCCGATCAATCCTACGCCCTCCGAATT
>NW_003303532.1:97575-100102 GCF_000142945.1 Phytophthora infestans T30-4 | reverse complement strand
CGTGTGCCCACGTGAGCGAGTGTACGTGCCATCTACGGTGATGCGTATGCGGATAGGAACCACCAAATTGCAGCGGTGCACAGTTGATTCCATGTTCTAATTATTTATGAAGCGCGCTACGCTCTGTAGGTGCGTCAACACCATAGTCAGCTTACCGTATGTGCGGCCCCAAGCCTCGCACCGTCAGCCAGTATACCAAAAACAAAAACAGGTAGGAAAATGGGGGCACAAAAGGGTATATGTGTCATTAGTTGCTCTTCTGCTGCTTCTTTTGCTCGATGTACTTGGCGTTTCGGGCGGTCAGCTTGTGAGGGCGGCTGCGCCTCTTTTTCTTCTTGGGGTACCAGTCAGGACCCATCGCCTTCTTGACGTTCGCCAGGCTTTCCTGGTGGCGCACTTCGGCCGAATAAGGTGGTGGGGGGGTCCTCCCAGAACTCAGCCGTTTTTGGGCCGTTCTCGCAGGCAATACAGCGCCGCACGATGTCCCGCCCGCTGATTGTACGGAGTGCGTAGCCGTACTGTAGCTTCCCGCAGCAGACGCAGCGCGCCCGGGCATCCGTCGTAGACCGCTGCCGGTTCTGCAGAAGCGGGTCAATCTTCGCCTCGCATTGCTTGCACGTAGGGCCCACCATTTTGCAAACTGTGAGTATGTTAGCAAAATATATTGTTTAACCAATTACTTTTGTCCAAATATTAGCCAATAGCACGGTAATAAAAGGCTAGTATTTATTAGTAAGCAAAATAGTAAAATGTTTTATATTATTAATATTTGGCTTATCTTTAATATATTAATATCAGATTTCCAAACAAATACATACTTTACATGCAATATAAATTGACTAAAAGACTATTATTGTGCGCGCATGCATTCGTCGGGTACGGTGCACGGGAGCAGATACGGCAATGACCGTGCAGCCGCGCGCCTTCATTGCAAGGTGGCAGTGGTGAGTGCCAGGTGAAGTAAAAAAGATATATATATTCGCAAAGTCCCTACAAAAAGCGCTGGTCGTGAAGCCTGCTTTAATATTAAAAAATAATATTGTCTCTACTTAAGAAAGTCTGTGGAAAATAGCATCGCCGAGCTCTTACAATTGCGGCCTGTGAAGCTTATATTAGTAATATTAATACTATTAATAATGTCTTTACTTTGAAAAGTGTGTGGAAAATAACATCCCTGAGCTCTTACAAAATACTGGTCTGTGAAGTCTACATTAATAATAATAAATATCTCTATGTGAGATGTGTGCAGAGCTCTTAGAAAATAAAGTGGTTAGTGTGCCCGATTAGCAGTACATACGACAGGTTTTGCGTAGCTGAACGCAATAATCAAGTATCTGCTGGCTGTTTGCAACCAATCGATGCGTTTCGTGCTCGACAGAAATGTTTACCTTACGTCCAATCGCGGGGGAGAGAGGCGGTCTGATCGTGCAACAGATCCAGTCAGTGTCGCAGGTCGGCAGGTATTGCCCAATCAGGGCGCGAGTTAATTGTGTCACGCTTTTGGATATAATTGTAATTTTAGCATAGTTAGGTCGAGTCAGAAAGGTAGGCGCGGTCGGTAGGATAGGAGGAAACTGTATAAGACAGGCCGAGTGTAGCCATGCGAAAAGGCAGGAAAAAGCAGCAAGACGGGGAATGCGACGGACTGACGGACGGACAGACCGACAGGTTACAAGGTTAGAAGCGGGGAGACTAGCGCTCTGGGCGCCCGCTCCGCGACGCTAGGGCATGGTTTGGTTGGTGTAGAGAGGGCCGACCACCTCCGCTGCGCTGCGGTGGGCTTAGAATTTCTACTCGAAGCGAAGCAACATATAGTACCTGTATACTGTGATCTACGCTGTGAGCGCTGATGGCACAGATAGCATGGTTTACATGTGTCCAAGTGAGCGAGTATACTCTGGATCTATTGTAACGCGCAAGCAGATAAGGCCGGTCAGCTTGCAAGGGCTCACAGCAGATACCATGCGCTAATTATTATATGAAACGCGCTACGCTCTGTAGGTGCGTCAGCATTATTGACAGCGCCATAGTCAGTTTACCGTATGTGCGGCTCCAAGCCCTCGTACCGTCAGCCAGCTTACAAAATACAAAGATGGGTAGGAAAATGGGGGCCTAAAAGGGCATATATTCCAATTACTTGCTCTTCTGCTGCTTCTTTCGCTCAATGTACCTGACGTTTCGGGCGGTCAGCTTGCGAGGGCGGCTGTGTCTATTTTTCTTCTTGAGGTACCAGTCAGGGCCCATCACCTCTTCGACGTTTGACAGGCTTTCCTGGCGGCGCACTTCGGCCGAATTAGGTGGTGGAGGCTTTTCCTCCCAGAACTTAACCGCTTTTGGGCCGTTCTTGCAGGCAATACAGTGCCGCTTGTAAACCCGTGCGCTGATTGTACGGAATGGGTAGCCGTACTGCAGCTTCTTGCGGTATCCCTAGGCGACCTGGATATGTGTCAGTGGGATCCCGCCGCTACAAAGAATGGCAGAATCTGGTGTGCGAGGCGACTACCGAGATCGAATCTCTCGGAGAGGT
>NW_003303532.1:93808-96134 GCF_000142945.1 Phytophthora infestans T30-4 | reverse complement strand
AGGATAGGTAGTATTTGCCGATGGTCGCCACAAACATCAATATTATGCTTTAAAATCTATTATGCGTGAGCTGTTTGTGATGTTACTGAAGGGTATTTCCACTATCTTCCGCATACATTTACCTTACTTGCATAGCTGACGTACTTTCTGACTTATTTGTATAGCTACTGACTGACAGAGTGGCGTAAAGCCTTTCCGACAGACATTATACTGGGTCCGATATGTACGATAAAAGGCCTCGTCCAGATCGGACGAAGAAGCACCACTGCGTGCACATTCTTTTGACCGGTTGCAACATACGAAGATATATGGCTGTAGGCAGAGTATCAAATCGTAGTGATGGTTAGACTTGAATTGAGTAATAGTTCATGTACATTAGATGGAGTACTTTCGCTGCCTACTTATTAGCTCGGCGTGCTATTTGATGTGTCCGTGCATATATCGCGAGGTCTTTAATGAGTGTATTTGCCACGCGCTCGTGATACCCAACCTATGCGTGGGGTCCCTGTTTTCTTATCGGGACGTTTGCATCGTTGTGCTAGCTTTCTGTGCTTACGCTATTGATATTTTAGTCTGTATAATCAAGCGCGTCACTAACTGGGCACAGGCCATTCCGCAGCGATACAGGTACGCTGAACGCGCGTCTCTTAGCAGTAGCCAACGCGATATATACGCGCGAGGCGGGTACACCTTATAGTCATCCGCGACTCAACCGAGCTCTCATCTCGGCCATTATGAGCAGGACACTAAAGTACAATATTGCGTTCAGACACATCGACTTGGCCCGTTTTTCTCGTGAAAGGGTCTGCCATGCTCAGGCCGTGGTAAATAACTAATGTCCACAGCCAGCCTTATTTGTGCGCACGTAGCTCCCACTCAATACTGTAGTTTAAATTTGTGAGCGCCAATTAGTGAAATATCCGCTATAAGAGCTGATGGTACAGATGCCATGGTTTTGCGTGTGCCCACGTGAGCGAGTGTACGTGCCATCTACGGTGACGCGTATACGGATAGGAATCACCAATTTGCAGCGGTGCATAGTTGATTTCATGTCTAATTATCTACGCTCTGTAGGTGCGTCAACACCATAGTCAGCTTACCGTATGTGCGGCCCCAAACCCCGCCGTCAGTCAGTATACTAAATACAAAAATAGGTAGGAAAATGGGGGCCTAAAAGGGTATATTTACCAGTTAATTGCTCTTCTGCTGCTTCTTTTGCTCGATGTACTTGGCGTTTCGGGTGGTCGGCTTGCGATGGCGGCTGCGTCTCTTTCTATTCTTGGGGTACCAGTCTCTCCTTCTTGACGTTTGCCAGGCTTTCCTGGCGGCGCATTTCGGCCGAATCAGGTGGTGGGGGCTTTTCCTCCCAGGACTTAACCGCTTTTGGGCTGTTCTCGCAGGCAATACAGCGCCGCACGATGTCCCGCCCGCTGATTGTACGGAATGCGTAGCCGTACTGCAGCTTCCCGCAGCAGACGCAGCGCGCTCGGGGGTCCGTCGTAGACCGCTGCAGGTTCAGCAGAAGCGGGTCAATCTTCGCCTCGCATTGCTTGCACGTAGGGCCCACCATTTTGCAAACTGTGAGTAAGTAAGCAACATATATTATTTTAACCAATTACTTGCGTCCAAATATTAGCCAATAGCACGGTAATGTAAGGCTGGTATTTATTATAAAGCTAAATAGTAAAATGTTTTATATTATTAATATTTGGCTTTGCTATAATATATTATTATCAGATTTCCAAACAAAAACATACTTTACATGCAATTTAAATTGCCTAAGACAATTATCTATCGTGCGCGCATGCATCTGTCGGGTGTGGTGCACGGAAGCAGATAGCGACATGCCCGTGCAGCTGCGCGCCTTCATTGCACGTAGACAGTGGTGAGTTCCAGGTAAAGAACGAAATATATATATTCGCAAAGTCGCTACAAAATGCGCTGGACGTGCAGTCTACGTTAATATTAAAATACTATCGTCTCTACTTTAGAAAATGTGTGTGAAATAGCATCGCCGAGCTCTTACAAATGCGGCCTGTGAAGCTCATATTAGTAACATCAACTACTATTGATATCGTCGTTACTTCGAAAAGGTGTGGGAAAATAGCATCTCAGAGCTCTTATCCAATACTGGGCTGTGAAGACTACATAAAGAATATTACATATCTCTATTAAGAAATGTGGAGAGGTCTTAGAAAATTAAAGAGATTACTGAGCCCGACTTGGAGGACCATACCAACAGGTTGAATGCAATAATCGTGTATCTGCAGGCCGATTGTGTACCAATCATGTGGTATGCGACCGCCGCGAGAATAGTTTACCTTAT
>NW_003303532.1:81986-85080 GCF_000142945.1 Phytophthora infestans T30-4 | reverse complement strand
AGACTTAAGCAGCTTGGTCGTCTCCGCCGCGTAGGCTCCTTCGTACTGGAGAATCTGGCGGTGATCACTCTGACTCCCTACCTTACCGCCGAATGTCTCAGATCGTTCTTCCAATATCTCGAAGCGACCTGTGTTGTTCTACAAAGCAAGTTCGGTTCATCATCGGCGCTCGCCCAACATGAACAAACTCGCGCTACTTATACAAATTCGGCTTTTTGGCTCTGCAATGAAAGGCTGCACGTCGACGTCTCTGTTAGTTTGAGGGGAATCCGGAACGTTGAATGCGCGGTATGACCTCCCGTTAACAGAGTGGCTGCAATCCCACTCGATGCAACCGCGATGGGCAACCTTGCGTTGCATCCGAACGTGAGCGAGTATTTGCTCGAGTAAAAACGACTTTCCTGTTCCGCCCGGACCATCCAAAAAGAAAAGCTTCTCTCCTCCAACCGGTCTGCTCACAGCAGCAATAACTTGGGTCAAAAATATCCCTCTGGCTGCTGTTCAAGTGGTCTGCCAGCTCCGCAACATGCTTCAGTTCGTTTTGGGGGTACGCATCAATCTCTTGCTGGACAACATCAACAGACGCTGTATCCGGGTCGTCCACTTGAGCGGATACATCGTCGTAATCGGCTAGCAGAGGAAGGCCGTACATGTCGAGGGACTTTTGGTTCGAAACCAAGTAATCAGCCAAATTCTTCAACGCCTTGTACTCCGCCATTCGAAGACGCACCTCCTCTTCGCGTACATTATGCAGGTCTGCGTCTCTTTCCTCAATGCTTCGTGCATGATCCTCTGACATATCCTTCTTGAACCTGTCCCATAGATCTTTGGCATTACCAGGCATCGAGTAAACCAAAATGATGCCGAAGAGTTGGCGTAGCTGGTACGGCATCTTGACCTCGGCGGCTTCGCGTAAGCAATGTATCCACTCGTCGTCATTTTCCAAATACCCAAGCGCCAAAGCGGCTTGCTGATATGTAGGATGTTCCGTACCATCAACTGTTCGAAGATCTACAAAGGACTTAGGCGAGCGTCGGTTACACAGGAGAAGTCGCAAGTAGAAGCGTTCCGGGTCCTGCGGAGATACGTGTACCAAGCGTCCCAGAGAAGCAACGTACTTCTTGTACGGTTCCCACGTCTGTGTTTCGCGTCCACAGTGTACTTCCGCGATAACATTCCGTGTTAAGCAGTGAGATGTGAGCGTTAGCTTCTGGGCTACGCGCGCACAGCTTGAAAAACTCCGTCAGCATTGATCTGTCCCCGCGGTCAATCAAGTTGTGAAGCTGGGGGGTCGTCGCTTGGTCGCGATAAGCAACCATGCTCATTCTTTCCAAGTGGATAGGTAGCGTCACGACAGAATGTGTTGATCCTTGTGTTGGATGCATGAATAGCCGCATGCAAGCTTCTACCGGAGAAATATACCTCCCAAGGAGATACTGAAGAATTTCGTTCGCCCGAATTTCTTCGCCTTCAATCGTGCTTGTCGTCATGTCCGAGCCCTTGTAGACGTACTTGTAGATGTACTTGATGGCCTTGTTCGTGGCACAAACCTCGACGTTAATGTGGCAGTTGTATTTCTGCGACAGGAACGGATTGTACGGGACCACCCATTGATTGATGGTCGCGTTGTCCCATACTTTCCCCTTATGGCACAGAATTCCATCCGGACGGCGACCACGCTTGTACGTGGGGTATTTGTCGGGGGTCATTACCGTTTCGTCCGCGAGCGCCTTTGAAAACTTCTTGGAACACCTTCCGTTCTTCATACACGGGCAGTTCGGGTTCTGTTGACCACAGGGTCCATGCAGCATATTAGAAATCACCGTATCGTACAGCTCGAGGTACTTCTCTTTATCCGGGAGCTCCGAGGACACCAGCTTATCGACGTCTTCCTTGGTAGTGGTCTTGTCCTCCGGACGCAGGATAAGGAGTATGTGGGCGTGGGGAAGACCACGCTTCTGATATTCGACTACATGGACTCGAGCGGCTTGAATCCCCAGCACACCCTCATCGAGATCCTTGTTAAGAGCTTTTAGTTTCTCCATGAACACGCTGGCCACGATGTCCTGTCGGTCGTATGCCTTTTCCCCACAACGTAAGTTTTCCTTGATCTTAGGCCAGTTCGGGTTGCATGTCATCGTAATGAACAGGTTCGGGGCTCCTGTTTCACGGACGATAGCCATGGCATCCAAGAAGCGCTGGTACATGTAGCGGGGACCACCTGTAAACTTCGGAGGTATAATTATCTTGCGTCCAACCTCACCCGCATCTGGCTTTGCCGACTCCTGCTCCGTATAATTCCCACGCCGAGTCCTACGTATGGCCGCCTCGTCGTCAGCTGTCATTCTGTGGATTTCAACAGACTCGCCACGCAACGCGTCCGTGAGTCCCTGGAGGGTTTCCAATCGATACTGGAGCTGGTTCTTCTTCATGAAGCGCAGGCGTTCTTGTTCGCATTTGGCCCATTGGTCAACGCAGTATTGCTGCGTCAGTCGCCCACCGCGCAGGATAAGAGAATTACTAACCGTCCGGTCGTAAAGCAGATACGCCTCATATTCCCGAACGGACATGGTTAAGGGGTCACCGTGGCGATCGACGGGATTACCAACGTAGGGGATATCGTAAGTCCATCCATTGTCTCCATAGGGAAACAGTAGAGGGTACTGCAGTGGGTCGTAGGTAACGCTCGTCTCAAAGATGCGCTTGAAACCTCCTCCTGTTGTGTGTAGGATAATATCCCGATGCTCAGCCGCGTTTGTGTCGATCACAACGGCTGCCACCTCTGATGCAGTTGGGGTGTTATGCGTACCCGGATTCGCATTCCGTGTGACGTGCAGACGCAGCTGAAGGTGATCCCCCTCCGGAAGAAAATTACTCAAGGCTAACGACGGGTCATGGTCATCAACGTCTTCCCCTGCCGCTCGGCGTCGTTCGTGTTCCCTGATGGCTGCTGCATACGCATCCCAGCCACGATCTATCAAAAATCTACGCGCGTTGATAAATTCTTGTGTGTACGGATTGTGCGCCACCATCATCTGGTCAATTGTTTCCATGACGGCGCGATCGAGGCCTTGCGTCATGTTCATACGGCTTC
>NW_003303532.1:62682-81554 GCF_000142945.1 Phytophthora infestans T30-4 | reverse complement strand
GAGCTTTCCTCACCTTGTGTACCCGTCGGTAGGGCGGGATCTTGCTCTCTCGGTAACTTCCGAAGCGTTCAAGTGGTGAGGCTTGAGTGTCTTGGCGAGACGTGGGGATGGGGTGGAGCAGCAGTGGAAAATCTTCACTCTGCGTCCGTGGATGGCTCCGAATCCGAAGCGAATATTCGAGCTTATGGATCCGGGGCCCAGATCGTGGATCTGGCCGTAGGGTTGCCTTGCGGGTGTGTTCCCTTGCCTTTGTAGTTCCTTTGCGTCGTACTTGCCGCCTCCTGTGACGGGATCTTGAGAATTGAGAACCTCTAGGGTGTAACCGACCAAGTAGTAAATTCGGTTAACCTGTCGGATCTGCACAAGTAAAGAAAAAGCTCACTAGGTTGTAGGATCTGGCCAATGTATTATCCAGTTATCACTACCAACACTAGATTCGCAATTCCCAACCTTCTCGGAGCTCGTACGGCCAATGTAGTTCCGGATCTTGAGGGCAGGAAGGCACTTGTGTGTTACTGTGCAAATTGAGTTCTGTATTGATACTTAAGCCTATACCTGCCTGGATTTCTACCTTCTATGTCTTTCATCTGCTAAATCCCTTACCAGGCTCGGCTGCATGTCCCTTCTTTCCTTGACCCATCATCCCAGCTGTGTTATCTTCATTCCACCGGATCCATGACGTAATCATCATGGTCACCCTATTATGGGTACACTCATCCGGATCCAGGTCGCTTGGATCCACCTCACTGTAATTGTACGCTCGCCGTGGATCCGAGCTCTCCAATCATCCAACATCATCTTGCAACCTTCTGTGATCTCCTTGGCCCCACGAAAGTTCGGGATCCACTGCATCCATCATCCCTATACCCTGGATCCAGGTCCCTCAAGGCGGGATCCTTCCTCCATGGATCCGAACTCGGAGGTATGGGATCCGGGGTACCTCGCGGTGGATCTTGACTCCTTGTTAGCCGTGGCTATTAGATCCACCTTTGGATGACACCTACCACTATTCCTTATAGGATCCACACTCGATCCACTGGTACATAGTGTATCCCATATCCACCTAAGTGAATCCAGGTGAGGGTGGATCCGAGATAAGTCTTGGTGGATCTTGTCTTCCCGTACATCGCTCATACCAGATCCATCGTCATTCCATACGGGGTGCCGCTCGTCATGGCTAATCCACCACAGGCAACTTGCATCCGTGCCAACCAACCCAAATCCTCTCTAATCACTTGAAATTGTCACTGATTCGGGATAGTGACCCCGCGTCAGGCCCATTCTCTTATTTCTGAGAAAGCACTTCACCACAATCGCCATCTGTACGGTGTCGGCGCTGCACAACAGCGTTCACGGCGTGCATTACCAGCATCCACAACCGCTTTCTCCCCTTCGCGACACATGTCTCCCGCCAAGCGTACCGGCAAATCGTCGGGCAAGGCCCCATCCACCACACCTCCGGTCAGTCCGTCTTCCATGTCGCCCACCGATCTGCGGGTTCTAGCCCAGGCTCTTTCCGATCAGGTGCAAACCCTGACGGCGGAGCTCCAGACGGCTCAAGATGCCCAAGACCAAGCTGCGTCTCTGCACACTACCCAACTTCAGACCTTGCGAGCCCAAATCCATGACCAGGCTATGGAGATCCAGGGGTGGGAGCACCGTGCGGCCTCTCGGTCGCAGGACCTGCGACTCTTGTTGGCTGATCAGGCGGTCGAGATGTGCGACCTGACCGGACGGCTGGATCGCGCCTCCCGTCAGCGAGATGTCATGCGGGATGACAACGACCATCTCCTTAGGGAGATGGCGCTCGCTGGATCTGAGATCCACCAGACTCAATCCCGGATCCGCGACCTCGAGCGGGATCTGAAGGACTCCCAGACTGCTGGGGCCGCTGCGGATGCGAGCTTGGACCGGCTCCGTGACGAGTTGCGTCTGACCCAAGAGGGGGTGGTGACCAACGACTATGTGGGATCCACCCATGGCGGATCCACCTTAGGGTCGGCGCGTGGAGGATCTCCCGCGCCAAATCCACCTCCCTCGTCGCCGGATGTAGCCCTGGCTCAGCTTGCTGAGGAGTTGCAGGATACCAAGGAGTCGCTCGAGAAAGCGTCTGCCGGACGAGAGTACGCGCTCGAGGAGTTCGTGCGTATAACTCAATTACGCGACGAGATCCAAGCGAAACTGGCGGACAGCGAGCTCCAGCGGGACAAGGCGGCTACCGAGTGGGCGGCTGCCAAGCGTGCACAAACAGAGCTGGAATCCAAGCTTCGCCGCACGAGTACGTGGATCCTCTTTTAGTCCTTGCTAGTAACCCCATATTCACTCGTTATTGTCCATCCAGGCGACAAATTGAAAGAAGCCGCTGCGACCGCCACGAAACCCCGGGATCAACTCGCTGCAGCCCAAACTCAGCAGCAACAGTTGGTCCTGGAGCGCGATCGTGGCTTATCGGAGCGGGATTTGGCTCGTCGACGACTGGCGCTGGTGACAGCTGCCGTGTCGGATCCCCTTCCTCCCTTGTCGGGATCTTCTCGTGCTGCCAGCGTCTCTGCTCCTCTCCCGTCTGTAAGTGGGGCAGATCCATCAGTTGCGGAACGTCCGCGTAGTGCGTCTCCCGCTCCTAGCACCGGATCCCCCCGTCCCCATAAGCATGCTCGAGCTTCCCCGAAAGCCAAACCCAAAACGACTCCGGTCTCATAGACGGCTTCGCAAGCGGGATCCACCTCTGTGTCCAAGGCGGGATCCACATCCGCGTCCAAGACTTCCGCTTCCCCCTCGAAGTCGGGTGCAGGATCCAAGTCTGGATCCACCGCTAGATCCAAATCTACCTCGGTGTCCAAGACTGGATCTGCCACTACGTCCAAGTCTGGATCTGGACCCCAGACTGGGTCTACGGCGTCCAAGACTGGATCCGTTGCTACGTCCAAAGCGGGAGTGGGATCCAAGGCTGGATCCACTGCCAAGGCGGGATCTACGGCCGTATCCAAACCGGGATCGGCGTCCAAGACGGGATCCACCACTGGTCCTTCGGTGACGACGTCCGCCGTTCCCCAGCCCGCTTCCATCAGCCCTTCGCCGGCCCGTACTGGACCCGGGAAGGGGAAGGCCAAACGTGTCATTCCCCCTGGATGTGGACTTGGCAGCTCGGAGGACGACGAGGATGAGGAATCCGACTGGTCCGACGGCTCAGGACCTCCTATCCGGCCGTCATCGAAGCGTACGTCGTCCTCCGGCCCGTATCCCTTCACCCTGGGCGATGAGGACGATGACGACAACGACGACGATGAAAGTCCGGAGGATTCGGAGGAGGCTCGAGCCGCTGAGGATGCCTTGAAGGAAGACACGCGACGGGCTCTGTCCCAATCCCGATCCGAAGCCCGGCGGATATCCCTCTCGACGCCGCCTCCACAAGTCGCTGGCACAGCCGGATCCGGAGGCGGCACTGCGCGATCCGCGATCCAAGTCGACAGTGACGGCGGATCGGGTAGCGATGGTGGGAGGGGGTCGCCTCGTGGTGGCGGACACCTTGGATCTGGCGGAGGGGGGTCGCCTGGTGGCGGATCCCCCGGATCTGGTGGAGGGGGGTCACCTCATGGTGGTGGGTCTCCAGGATCGCCTCATGGTGGCGGATCCCCTGGATCTGTCTTGATCCCCGCTCCCCCTAACTCGTCACTGCCAGGGATGCTCCCCGTGGCTCCGTTCGGTCCGGATGCCGCCTTCATTCCTGGTAGACGTTCTCCTGCGGCCTTCGCTACCAGAGACATCGAGCCTTGGTCCGCCAAGAAGTTGAACCGGGTCGCGATCATCTCAATGAAGATCACGGTCCTGTTCCCTGAGTTGCCTTTTCGAGCTGAATGGATATTCCCTCGGACAGCGGACGACATCCCGAGGGCCGGGTACGTGGATTCGCTCGTCACCAGACCTCTCGTGGAAGAACTGACAAGTGCTGCCCCGTGGGATACGCTGGTCACCACACCGGTGGATCCGGTTAGCTTCAGGGGTGATGTGCGTGGGCGACTTGGGGTATTCGTTTGTGCGTTCCGGGATTTCGTCTCCAGCACCGGGTTGCTATATGGGAGGGCACTCACCCGTTCCCCATCTCTCGGACTCAACTGCAGGGTTCGACTTGGTTGTCTAACTTCAACAAGCAGCGTGGTAACCGACGTAGCCATGCTGGCCGAGCTTGGAAGAGAGTCCTTGTGATCCTCGTGTTGGCAATCCAGGACGGTTGGTGTGACGTGGATATTTTGTTGGATCCATCCTTCTTGCATCTTCCCCGACGCGGGGATAAGGTGGATTGGTTTCAGGGATCCGTATCCCGTCAAGCCAACTTGGAGGATCCCAACTTCCATCGCCCAGAACCCACGAGCCTATTGAAGGCCTTGCGAGAGATCGATATAGCCGAGCCTTGGCGCATCCAGTTTCGCGGGGACCTGAGCCAACACCCAGGACGCCAGATCCAGCGTCTAGTGGGAAAGTTCTTCAACGTTCAGCCCAAGCCTACCTGATCCTCATCTCTCTTTGACGCCACGCCCCCAGTTTCAGTCTTCGTGGATTCATTTCGTAGCAGTAACTAGCGACTGGAAACTGGGTCGAGCTACCCCTTTGCATAAGCTATCATAATCCACACTCTCTTACTTGAATACTAGCCGTTCGCCGCCGCTACGCGGCGGAGTGGCATGGTTTGTTGGAGATAAGGTGGCCGCAATTTTAAGTACTTCGTGTGTTGTGTGCTTTCAGTCTGATCTTGTACCCCGAGGCTTCGGCCATCCCCGTGCGATGTTGTGTCGTGTACTTAAAACACCTGTCATTTCGTAGTCTCATGTGGCAGTGTACGGTATCGTTAATTCGTACGCGTCCGTTGCTCCGTACTACTGGTTTGCGTCTATGTTCCTCCGTGGATATTGCCCTTTTCCGTTAATGCGCTCTCTCTTTTGGGCTCATGCTTTTCAGTAGTACGACACCATTTCGTGGCTGCTAGTTATTCCGTGTTCCCAAGGTCTTGAGTGGGTTTACAGGTTTAGTGGTCCATATTCATTCATGGTCCATGGCGTCTCATCGACGGTACCCTCGCCGACGGGTGCTATTCCGTAGTTATATGGATCCGTCCCCCGTGTAACGTGCTCTCCTGGTGTGGCTTCATCGACCACGCTATCGCGCTATCATACGATCGCAGTATAATTCTGCTATCCTATGCTTTCGTGCGCGTAGTGCATCTGTGTTTCCCGTGTTATTATATTCTACAATGGCATACGGATCCACGTTGTGCAATCGTGATATCCCGAAGCGCTCCCCGGTGCTTCCATGGCTGATCTGCCGCCCGTGCAATCGTGCTATCGCCTTCTGTGGCTCCGCGATTTCGCTTCTATAGCTCCCGTGGCTGCGTGTTCTCTCACGGTTTAGTGGCTGGGCCACCGTCCGTGCTATCGTGTTATCTCGCGGTATCGCGGTTGGTCTGTCGTCCGAGCTATCGTGAGCTACCGTAATATTGTGCTCCGTGGCTTGGCTCTACCCTGGTATCGTGCTCCAATGCTCGGTGATTTCCCGCTTATGCTCTCCTGTGGCTTTGTGATAGGTTCATCGTCTGTGCTTCATGTTCTACCGTGGTGTTATGGAAGAATTGCTTTCCGTGCACCTTACCGTTTCCGTGGCCCGTGTTTTTCAGCATGTTGGGGTGTCATTACTTCAGTTACTTTCCGTGATCCATACGCTCCCATCATATTCTTGCCATTCCAAGTTTTCATGGTAGCGTGCTCGTCCGTGGTTCGTGCTTTTCAGAATGGCTAGCTGCCTTCATTAATTTAGTCCTTTTTCAGCGTCCGTGGCCTTCTGTGCTTCGTGTTCTTCCCTCTACCCCATCGTGTACATAGTGTGCGCCGGTGTTCCTCTGTGTTTCGTGTTCTTGTTTATCCACTTGCCTCCGCGCTAATTCAATCGCAAACGCTGTTTTTATTTTGTTTGATGTATGCTACATATCGTGGTGAAAAGTGCGCACAATCTCTTAAGGTCGTACACTACGCGCGCGAATACAAAGGAATACGATCCTTTTTTATCGGCGGCGGAGTGGTGTACACGGTTATGTGGGGTGGGATGGTGGGAAGCCAATATATTCACATTTTGAATATTTAATATTAGTAATAAATTGTGCATCTTTATCTAACGCAAATATAATACCGGTACTTTGGTTTAAATTGATTCGTATTAGTAGTAACATGCGTTTTTTTTTCTTGCGCACTAATTATTTTGTTTTAGTACTGCTATAAACGTCTGCGAGCAAAAATATGAAATATCATAAAAAAATACAACTCAAAAGTTTTGTAAGTTTTATTATTTGAAAGTACTACGAAGCCAAAAACACATTCTAAATTCAATAAGTACTAACTCAATAGTTCTTTGGTGATGATCTCGGTTGTAAGGTGGCAAGAAACGTACTGAAGTGGGAAAATAGTATAAAATATCAAATAGTATCTAATATTTTACTAACTAGTAGTTTCGATTGAGTCCGAAATATAAGTCACCAGGGCCTACAATTTTTTTCTACAGCTCCTACAACGATATAGTACGTGTGTGCTCACCGGCGCCTTTTAATTATGCTAATTAACGCGTACACAGGCAGCGCCCTTTGCGTGGCCAGTCGAACCGCAGCTGAAAATGAGAGCAAAATGAAATTTGAGCGGTGCATTTAAGTACGATATGTAGACCACATACAGTGTGTATACCACATAATGCGATTTTAGCCAATCGATGCCGCCTTCGCTGCGCTCGGCAGCCAGTAGAACGCCCGCATTAGCGTGAGTTTTATTAACCCTATCCCGTTACGGACGGACGTACGGACAGACACACGTCAGACTCCACTAGGGGGGTAAGATGTCTATAACATTCCCTCGTTGGTTGAGAAATCTAGTCCGGGCCTTTCTGGATCTGGGCGGGATCCACCCCTTCAGTGTACACCTGGATCTGGGCGGGATCCACCCTTTCAGTGTACGCCTGGATCTGGGCGGGATCCACCCTTTCAGTGTACACCTGGATCTGGCTGGATTCCGGATCCGGTTGGATCCACGCCTGGGTTTCATCCGGATCTAGCGCCAACGACCCAGTTTCAATTGGGTCAGTATAGTTCGGGCTCTTGAAAGCTCGTGCTTGAGATCAAGCAGGACTCCTCACACGTAAAACGTCACTCTTATGCATAAACATTCACTCCTTCCTCCTAATCCACCCTTCCCCTGTGGATTCGTCTTCTCTTTCTTTCCGATGTGACCAACTCACATCAGCAATCCTCCTCCTCCTGGCCCACACCCTTCCTGTGGGCCCTTCTTCATCCTCCCATCGACATGACCAACTCACATCTATGGATCCCCTCCCTACTCTTCTTCATGAGACTGCATCACGCCGAATCTGTTACGATTCGTACGATCCTTTAAGAAATCATAGAGTAATGCTCCACAGTTCAGATCTGCCTCGTCTACCCAACTGGGTTCGTCATATCCACGCCAATACACCAGAAATTCACGGTAAATCCGTCCGTATCTAGTTCGCTTCCCCGACCTCATATCGGTGATCTTCTCGACTTCGAGCTCGTCGGCTTCGAGATCCACATTCCAACTATCTTCCGGTAGGAGGACTTCGTCGAAGTCGACGCGGTCGGATCCATCCACCGAAAGACGGATCTGCGGCCGATCCGGATATTCTTTGACCAACTTCAGCTTGGACACGTGTACTACAGGGAACAGGCGATATTCGGTACCTGCCGTTTCCAGTGTGGTGTAGTAGAACACACAAATATCGTCAGATGTGGATTCCTTACACAAACCACAACGAATCGCCGAGTTAGGTCGGCGGTTTGTATGGCCTGCGCAGAGGGTGGTCCCCTCGCGGTCCGGCCCTTCCGGGACAGACGAGTGGCTCGCTCTCACCCGGTTCCGACTAACCAAGTCAGATCACTTCCGAGGCTCCGCCGAGTTTGGTTCGGCTGAGCTCGTTCACAACCCTGTGCCCTCCACCAAAGGATGGACGACGGCGCGCGAGCGCTTTTACAGGTCACCGAGCGCAGAGGCAGCTCAGCTAGAAGTGTTACGGCACCCGGGCTATCCGACGTACCGGCCCGCTGAGTATGCGGGACTTTCTTTCGCGCGTAGCGAGACTTTGTCCTACCCGGACCGACCTAATCTCTTGGCGCTACCAGTCAATACCCTACAAGCTATGCCTCTCGAGTATTGACGGCAGGCATAATCCAGCCCTATGCAGGGACTTACCGGAAAAGTGTACACGTGTCTTGGACTAGGAAAATTCTGCTCTGTTATCTTCTGGGACCCCTTTCGGCTCCCCCTATTTAATCCTATGCTTCTCATACAAATATCTAATGAAATGTAGTCGTTTCGGATCTCTACCGACCCTTCAGCTGAGTTCCGGCGACCGTTGAGCTCAGCGGCTATCCGGATAGCATATCCGGACAGATCGCCGAGTACTTACCGTGATCATTTGCTCCTAAGCTCTGGGTTATCGATTCTTGACCTAAAGTAGGTCGGCGTATGGTCGAATCTGGAAATCCATACACCACAACTGCCCCGGTTATGATACGAGCCGAGCTGGTGAGTGTCTTAATACTTCATTTTGTTCTGCCACCGTTGGTCCGTACTTGGCTGATGACGTCTCGCGGCTCCCCACCACCTTCTTTGGTACGTTCGTTGCTTCCGCTGTCACTCACTTGGCAGCTCCTTACTCTTCGCATGTTGTTCCAGCACAACCCGTGGCACCATCCTTCTTCTCCAACTCCTCGTCGAGGTGAAGGCGTGCCAGCTTAGTCGATTCCTCGACCCGTCGGTGCTCGTGGGGTCAGCGACCGGCATGAAGCTGGGCTGGTTGACCTGACAACTTCCCATGAGTCTGACGCGGAGTCGGCAGAGTCTTCTCGCGTGCGCCTTCCTGGTCCACCGAGCTTGCCGGGCGACACCACTTCGGGCGCCACCAATCAGCCAAGCTCGGCTGCTCCAGTGAGTCTTGACTCCCTTATGGCCAGAATTAACGAGCAAGGGCATGATCGCCGAGAAGAATTGACCTTCTTGGCGAGGCTCATGGCTTACGGATTTACTCGTTCCGTGGAGCCCTCCGATCCCGTGCAGCGGCGAGCGATTTTGCATGCTGCTTCCGCGGGGGAACTGTTGGATATCTTGAAAGGCAACTACGCCGCTCTTGATTATCCAAAGATCATCGGCGATCTCCAAGCTGACAATCAAGATGCTCAGGAGGAGAACCGCGCGACTTGTCAACTCAGCTCTCGTCGGCTCAACAGCAAGTGTCTCGATTGGAGGCTGCTGCCACGCAATCGGCTAATCTCCTCGCGTCGCTGCGAAAGGCTGTAGCTCTGAGTGAGGCAAAACTTGCTCGGGCCATCGCAGCTGAGCAGAGCAAGGTTGACGCTGCGTTGGGTCAGGCCCAGCTCCACCATCAGCAAGTCTTGGATCGGGACGCCGAGATCGACGTCCTTCTCCGATCCATTTCTGAGAGGGATGCGGCGTTCATCACTCTTCAGGGCATTGCTTCCAAGCACTTCGAACAGCTGCAGGAGTCGGTGCGGTTGTACAGTTCCACCGGTACTCAACCCTTGCGGCACGCTAAGTCGGTGATCGCTGAGCAGCGGGCTGTGATCTTGCGACAGAAGCGGCTCATCCGTCGGAATGGTATTATTCCGATGCACGATCCTCACATGGCTGCTGCTGCTGGCGGTGGCTTGCAAGTTCCTGGGCTTGATCCGTCCGACCTTCTCCTCAACGCCCGGCTGTGTCGTGTCTTGGAGTCTCGCTTTCCTGAGGTTCTCAACATCCCCGCTGGTGAACTCGGCGGTTGGAGTTGATTGTCCATCCTCGCCGAGATGCTCCAGTGGCGAGTTCCATTATTGGTCCTAGTGTGGTTCCCTCAGCTAGTCAAGCGTCTTCGGCGACTTCATTGGCTGCGGCTCCAGTCAGCTCAGCGGCGGTAACAACCCAGGCTGAGCCGACTCTTGCTCAGCTTCACCGTACGCCTTTGGCAAACTTGACCTCGACTCAGCGGCTTCGGCGTTATGCCAACCCCAAGTCTCCCACTGCTGCAGGTCCTCGTCATCGTGCACCGGCGCCGCATCCGCCTCAACCGTACGCTTGTCCACTCCCCGGAGAGGATGGACACGAGGCCATTAGTACCCTTTTGCACTCAAGTTCACCTCAAGCTACTGTATCCGATGGAGGAAGGCCTCGCTCTGGAAAGTCCCGTCGTCGGACTCGGCGGAAGAAGGTTCGTCACCTTCAGCTGAGTTCTGCTACATAGCCCGCTGTCTCTGCTCGCTCTGAAGACGACGATGACGCTTCGAGCGAAGCTGAGTTTTGAGTTTGAGTTGCCTGAGCCGCCCGCCGACACCGTTCCTGTAGTTGCTTCGACGACTTCGGCGGGTTCTTCGTCTTCTGGTCCTCCGGTGACTTCGTCAGTCGCGGCTATTCGCCCACCGCCGATATCTTCATCCGATGTCGTGGCTTCACTGCCTGTCCCGGCTACGAGCGTGTGTGCCCCAGGCTCGACTTCGCCCATCTCCGCTGGGTTGCCCCAGTCGAGCGCACCACTCAGCGTCGTGCTAACGGTGGTTGGACGCTCCCAGTCGCCCTTTCGGGGTCTGAGCGTATCCACCACGCCGACTGACTTAGTGACTCCGGCCGTGAGTGTCCTCAGACCGTCTCTCCCTGTGACCACGGCCGTGTTGACGTCCCCATCTGGGCGCCCTATCCGGAGATCTGCTGCGACCGCCCGCACTGTGACTGCTCAGCTGCTTGAGGATCTCGACGCGTCTGACGACGAGGTGTTAGGGCCTGGTGATGGTTCTGTACCGTCCACCGGCTCGACGAATCCTGCCGCTGGGTCGCTCTTGGATCCCATTTCCTTATCAGAGAACTCGGCTGGCAGTCCTTCAGGTTCCGACTCAACGACCGCAGATGCTCGTCGTTCTGTCCAAGCGAGAAGTCTTCATGCGGCGATCTTCGGTTCTGACGACGAGATGAACGATGAGTCCTTGCCGCCGAGTGATCGCCACTCCTCGCGGCCTTCATCGAAGAATTCTGGTGACGGGACGAGTCCTGCCTCTGCGCCGGCTTCGGGGAAGCAGCAGCATCGCAAACGTCGTGCCTCGTCGAGTCATACCGGTCATCGGTCGAAGCGATCCAAGAAGCACAAGAAGCACAAGAAGCATCACAAGACGCACCGACACCACAAGCATCGGCAGCTTCCGTCGACTCCTGATCCAGCTCCGGCTCAGTCCATTCCGGCTGCTTCTTCGCCGAGTAGGCTCCCGGTTATATCGATTCTCTCTCAGCCGAGTTCGACTGCTTCACGTCCGGCTGTGGTCGCACTTCCCAGCGCTCTTACACTCCCGCTGGCGACGTTACGGACTCGGGCCTCGCAAGCGGTGTCCAAGGATTGTCGCCTGACTCTTCACATGGCTCAACTCCGCGAGGTACCATTCATGCATTTCGGCTCAACTCGTTGTTGGAATGCATTATTGGATACACTGAGCGGAGGGGTGCAGATGGAGCTCGTAGGGGGCAAGAGTCGTGTTCCGCCTACGCCGTGTTCTCTTGACGGCATTCGAGCTTTCATGGCCGTTTTCGACCCGAGCCATCCTTGTCAGCGTCTTCGGCGGATGCTCCCTGAGCTTCCTTTCTTCTTTTCTCCGTCGATACTGGAGGAAGCTCGGCGATGTTTGGCTTCTCAAACCCGGCCTCGAACTTTGATGCAAGTTCTTGGAGATATGTGGGTGAAGCTTCGTGGCGACAGTCCCTTGGACTCGGCGGGGAGGCCCATCCAGACAGATGGCCAAATGACTCGTTACTTCGTAGCTCTCTATGAGCGTCGTCATTGGATTGTCGAGTCGAGTGTGTTAATGGGTCTCCATCCTGACGTCAACCCGGCTGCCACGCCCGCCCAGCTTGCTGAGGTATACGAACTGTGGCTGGTGTACAAGCGCGAGCGCAAACGTCGTAGTGACACCTTGCGATCTTTGGTTGTTGCTGTCTACGACCAGCTTTACTCGGCGGTCACTCAGAAGCTCGGCGATGAACCTGCTCCACTGGTGGACGCAGAGGTTTATTTTGATCCGTCCGTTCCCCATTACTCTCCCGTTAACCTTTCGTGGGTTCCTTCCGGGAGAGACTGGGTCCAGTGTGCTCACGATGTGGATCTAGCCGAGCCCTGGCGAGCTTGGTGGCTTACTGACCCGGCGGTCCATCCGTACAATACTTGCTTCCGCGCTCGGAGCGTGGACTTCTTGGTTTTTGCTCTGCGCGGTATGGATCCTCAGGTTGTTGACGACGCGATTGAAGAAGATATTGATCTTGCTGAACCAGCGCCTCCTGCCTATGCCCCGGGTGCTCCAACTCGGCTGAATCGTCAAGGCATCCATATCTTCACTGGGTCTTCGATCGGTGAGCTCGGCTCAGATGGCGAGAGTGCGTCTGATGACGATTCGGCGGACGATGGGTTGGGTTCTCCTAATCTCCGAGGCGCGTCTCCGAGTATGTCTCCGTTCGGCACCCCACTCCCCAGTGGAACGGATCCTCAGCCCACTTCCGCCGCGTCGGGTCCTGAGGCACCTGGCTCGGCGTCAGCTTCGTTGGCTAGCTCGGCGATGATACTTCTTGCCACGGCTGCGAATGTTGCATCTCCTTCCGCAAGTTCCCAAGGGATGACGTCTGCTACGACGCCACGCCCCCAATCGTCGAGTCCGCTGAGCTCTTCCCAGTTGTCTCCGTCGGGTTCAGCTCACTTGGAATCCGGATCGCCGACCTTTTAGCTTTCTTCCTTTGACTGGGCGTCCCGTAGGTATCGTTCAGGACTTCATTTCGTAATTATTCAATATATGTAGTTTCGACACAGTAGCATTCCGTCTCAACTCGGCCTGTGTCGTCCGCTGAGTTGGTGTAACTTTTGGTGCAATAGCTGTTAATCCTCATCTGCAACTTGCACCATTTGCAGACGGTTTTCGCGCTTCTTCTGTCGTAGATAGTCAAACAGGAGACCCCCACATGACAAATTCGACAGTGGTTCCCAAGTAGGCTCATCGTAGCCGACCCACTTAACTTTAAACTTCCGTTGTGATCGTGACGTACTTGTGGATAATGGTAGCTCATCGTCGAGAATTGCTTCGACTTCATACGGGTTTGTACTTGTGTCTGGTTCCCAGCTGTCTTTAGGCAGTAATTCTTCATCAAAGTCAAATCGCTGAGTCTCTTCGAGGTCGGCGATTAGCCTCGTCTTTGGTCTTCCGCCGAGTTCGGTGACTGCCTTCAGACGTGATACATGGACCACTGGGTAGAACCTATATCCACTCTTGTCGGGTAACTCCAATTCATAGGCAAATTCTTCCACCTTCTTCTTCACCCTGAATGGTCCATGCCATCGGTGGGCTAACTTCTTGGTCAGGCCCGACTTGACTCGCTCCATAAACAACCAGACTTGATCTCCTTCTTTGAACAAGGATTTGGTGGATTCATCGCCTGGTTCTGCAACTTCATCTTCGTCATCTGCTGTGTTGGGAATGGATCTTTTCTCCTTCTTGCTCAACGCTTCGTTGTGCTCTCGAGCTCGTCGTGCTTTCTCTCGCACTTGGAACTCAGCTGCTAATCGAAGTGCCACTTCTCGTTGTCTGTTCGCTTCTCGGCGCCACTCGACTGCGTCCGCCGAGTTGACTGGGCGTCCCTGTCCACGTCGTATTGAACTCGTCATAGCCTTGAGTGTAGACTTTGCGTCCCAACCATGCACCAGATAGAAAGGGGTTTCTCGCCGAGTCGAATCTCTTGAGTTGTTGATAGCGTGTACCATCTTCTCGGCGATGTCATCCCAGTCGGCTTGCAGTGGGTCTTCTACGTAGACCCGTATAGTCTGAACCATTGTCTTGACTGACCTCTCTTGTTGACCGTTAGCTTGTGGTCGGTAACTCAGCGTAGTTCTTGATCTCGACTGCATCATCTCGGAGAACTTTTGGACCACTTCACTCATAAACCTTGGATCTCGGTCGTGCCGTATCAGAGACGGAGCCCCGAACTGCCTGAAGACGCATTCCTCAAATACCTTGGCCACTTCGAGTGCTCCGGTGTCATTCATAGCTTTAGCGATAACGAACCCCGTGAAGTGGTCCTGGAACAGCAGCAGTGCAGTATTGCCCCGCTGAGTTCGAGGAAGGGGAATCACGAAATCCATTGACACGACTTGGAATGGATGGTCTGACACCACATTTCCCGGCGAATAACCTCTCAGCTGTGGCTTGCTCTTACTAGTATTGCAGTCCTCGCAGGCCCTAACATGTTTCACCACGTCGGCGTAAAGACCAATCCAGTAGTAGTCGGCTTTGACTCGGTGATACGTTCTGACGATGCCTTGATGCCCTCCTTCGATCGAGTTGTGGCAGTTATGAAGTATTTCGTCGACCATGGTTGACGGAATCACCAATCTCAATGAGAGGTTCGGTTCGCCGAGTTCGCCTAGTCGGCGGGCTTCATCTCGGCGGTATAACAGGCCGTCTTCGCTGAGTACAAAGACTTCTGCGACTTTGCCGGCATTCTGAGCTCGACGGTGTGTAAGGTCCTCCAATTCACCTCTCAGGTACGCCTTCAGATCGGCCCACCTGAGTTCTTCATCTTGTGCCTTCGCGATTCATCGTCTCCGCTCAGTCTGTACCGTCACTGGATCAATGTCGTTGGCATTCTGAGCTGTCTGGGCTGACTCCATCTGCGACCCTGTTTCGACATTCGGGGTCGTGTGGTTAATCCGCCGAGTCGACGCCCTGCTGACTTGTTCGAATTCATCTCCACTGCTTTCAAACGCGGATTCTCCAGGATTGGTAGACATGGCTTCATGATCCTGACTTCCTCCTCTTGCTCTAGCCGAGTCTTCATCCAGCTCGTCCTCAAAGTGAACTCGGCGTACTCGGCTACGAGTGACTGCCGTGACAATCGGTGTTTCCGCTGGGTTGTCTGTGGCGTACAGTTCTTCGGCTACGCGGTTAATCATTCTCAGCTCTGCTTTCCTATCCGTCCCAAGAATTACTCGTCCAGCTTTAGCTTCCAGTGCTTCTGTAGCGAGAGAATCAGCCGCTGCGTTATAGTGTCGCGCTATGTGTCGATACCGGACCGAGTTGAGTTGTTTCGTGAGATCCTTGTGCCGAGCTAGTTCCACTTGCAACGTTTCCTTCTTGCATGCTATCACCCCCATGGATTGCTGGATTGCAAGCCGGGAGTCACCCACGATAATCAGATCGGTTATCCCTCGGTCAATCGCCGCCAAGACTCCATTGTTCATGCCGGTGTACTCGGCGATGTTGACTGTGGTGGACGACAGGTACGCACTCGCAGCAATCTCAATGTCCCAATTCGGAAGGCGCCACAGTATCCACGAACAACTGCCATACCCGCCGTATTTAGCCGTCTTCGCTGAGCCATCAAATGACAGCACGCATCCTGCAAAGTCAGCTGGTATTCGGGCATATAGCAGCGCTGGGTCCATTCGAACTGTCGCCGAGTTCTTGAAGGGAGGTGCCAGGTGCTTCAAGGAATCGTCGAGTCCGATAAACGGGGTTATCGACGCCTGGAGCAACTGGGCGAAGTCTACATCTCGCTCACGTACTCGTTTCACCTTCAAATCGTAGGGCGACAACATAACTGCGAAACTGACTGCGCGACCGTACAGCGACTTTGACTTAAACACCCACTCCAGCGTGGAGAAACGGGTGTAGACGTGAAGCGTCTTTCCCGCCAAGAGAGTGTAGCACACTTTCAGCAATTGCAACAGCGCGACAACTTCTTTCTCAGCGGGATGATAGCCGAGTTCGTTCTCCTTTAGTACGCGTCCGCAGAAGCGAACTGGGTGCAGCTTGTCGTCGTGTGGTTGCATCAACGTACTGCTCAGCGCCCACTCACTGGCGTACAACATTATGTGGACTTCTTTTGCCGAGTCGAAATGACGCAGAATTGGAGCTTCTGCTACCCGTCTTTTGAGCTCGGCGAATGATGCTTTTGCTGACGCCAGGTCACCCCCAGGACCAAAGTCCGTATCCTTAAGCTGATAGAGTACTGCTCCGTAAACAGCCAAGGTCTGGATGAATCGGCCGTAATATTTGAGGGCACCGAGGAACGCTTGCATCCCCTTCTTCGATTTCGGGAAGGCGAGCTCGGCGATCGCGGCTATCTTCTTCGCATCAGCGCGTATGCCACTCGGCGTAATCTCGTGCGATAAGAAATCAACCTTGGGTTGGATAAAGATACTCTTGGTAAAGCTGATGCTAATTCGACATTCTGTGAACCGGGCTAATAATCGGTCGAGTGTCTCCAAGCAGGCGTCGAACGTCTCCCCTCCAAAACAGATATCATCGACAAACGACCTCCGCTTGAACACCGGAATCAAGGAAGACTGGTCAGGTTCTCCATCAGCAAACATGTCGCCGTCCGGTCCATTGACCAGGTCTTGGACCGGATCGCAGTCAGCTTGTGATTGGTGGTCAGCTTCAAACTTCGTCAGCTGACTCTGCGTTGAATCGCTGATTCTGTCGAGCTCAACTCGCCGAGTTCCCGACTCGGCTTCAGCAACAGCCATTCGTTCGGCAAACAGTTGCCATCCTCCCTTTGGTTGAACGTATTTCCATAGAGCGTTGTCGATTAGTCGCTGGTAAATCATAGGCGCATTCTTCAATCCAAATGGCATTCGTAACCATTCAAAGTGTCCAAGTGCACATACGAACGCTGAGATCTGCCGAGCTCGGCGTGTCATCAAGACTGCCCAGAATCCACTCGCAGCATCGAGCGAGCAAAACCACAAGTAGCTTTCCAATTCGGTAAGCAGGTCATCAACCAGTGGCATAGCGTATTCCATCGGTGTCGTAGCCGCATTAACCAGTTTATAGTCAATGCATAGTCGAATATCCACACCATTTTTCTTTAGCACTATCACCACTGGCGAGGCCCAAGGGCTGCTCGAGAATGATATCAACCCAGCTCCAAGCAGCCCCTTCAACAACTCGTAAAGTTTGCTCAAGTGGCGGAGAGGTATCCGCCGAGCTCTCTGCTTAATGGGTGCGTGTCCTTGAACGTCGATGTCGCACAATGCTCCGTACGCTGGAGGCGGCAGGGCATTACCACTTGAAATCATTATCCCTTCGTGCTTTTGTAGCTCTGCCACCAATTTAGCCGACTGTGCTGGCGTATGACTACTCGACTTGACGTTTGCAGCGCCATAGTCGAGTTCGGTAGGTTCAACTTCAGTAAGATCGGGAAGGAAGGCCAGCTCGTGAGCGTAGTCCGTCAATTCCAAATCTGTTCCACTACGCTCAAAGGCGTTGGTCGTACCATCGTCAACATCATCCTCTTGCTCGTCTTCAGTCGCAGCGATAGCCAGGTAGTGTTGTCTTAGAGTTTCCGTTGGGTCTCTCGTTGAGTTGCACTCGTCATCTCCAGCTTGTCCTAAACCGTAGTCAATTCCGTCGGGGTCGAACACCGTCGCCGCTGAGTTCGTCACTCCGACCTCAGCTATAGTACCTTCCAGCAGTGATACCTCTGGTAATTCATAGTTGTCGGCTGTGTCAGGGTCCGTATTCGCTGAGTTCACTGCGAGGGTCGATTTGACTCCTGCGTTCTCAAACTTGGCTCCGAGGTAGATGGTATCATCGTCATATTGTCTAACCACTTTCGGACAGGTCGTAGTTTCTATAGTCTCCAACGCTGAGTCCGTCGTAGCTGGGTCGTCGTTCGGCTTTATTCCTTCAGGCAGTTATACCTCCCGATTATCATAGTCCTTGGTCGCGTCGGAGTGATCAACCGCTGAGTTGGTTGTGACGGCAGAACTAACTTCTGTGCATGCAAACGCGTCTTCGGTATAGCTGGCACCCTCACCGCATGCTGTGCCCACGTCCGAGGCGCTCTCAGTGTTTAGATCTCCTGACGCCGAGTCCACCGCCGCCGACTGGGTGATGCAGGCTTCCGGTGTACCCATCGCTGAGTTCACCGCGGCTGCAGAACTTGGTCTAATTATTCCAAACTTGGCTCGGTTGTCAGCAACGGGTTGAGCGTCACATAGGGCGTGTTCCGAGCGTTCTTCAAAGGCTCCTTCTGCTATAGCTGAGTCTTCAGTCGCCGACACGTCTTCCGTGGCCCTTACTTCACTTGTTCCTTCAATCGCTGAGTTCGTGTTGACGTCGGAAATGGCGCCATCGTCTTCAAACTTGGATAGCTGATAGGAGACATCTTGGCCATCGTGTAGCGCCGACGTACGGTCCGCTCGGACGTCTTCCAGCTTGAACGCTGAGTTTATAGCCGGGTCACCCCTTGTCACTCCTGAAGTCGATATGACGTCTGCGTTACCGCGACGCTTCTCGTAGTCGCCGGCTTCAGCGTCGGCTTCGATCCTTCTCCAGCGTTCGGCGCATGTTAATTCTGGTCCACTTTCCACTGGAGGAGGTCGTCTTTCCACCGCCGTCGGAGTTGGGTATTTTCGTCTTTCCACAGCTGGCGGCTGGTGTGACAACCAGTCGTCGTACAGTCGTTGTTCTTTCTGCAGCAAATCTTTATCCATCGCCGACTCAAAGGCCAATATCTGCCAGTCACGGTACTTCGCCGAGTTCACGCGGACATATCCCTCATTGGCCAGTACTCCATGTGGCTGCCATTTTATCACATAAAAATGAGGTGGGCACCAGACTGACGTCTGTCGTACGTTCGTAATCAGGACATGGGTTGGTCTTCCTCGGCGATTAAAAACAACCGTCGGAATCCAACCCTTCGTCCGTCGCACCCACAAGTCATGCGTCGACTCACTGGGTTGTCGCCTGGGCAAATTGAACTCAGCGGTCATTCGACTTCGATCGTCAACGA
>NW_003303532.1:56086-58606 GCF_000142945.1 Phytophthora infestans T30-4 | reverse complement strand
CCCCCAACGTCCAAGTGGATCTGGCCGTCAATTTTGAAGACTTTGACAGCCTCGAACAGTTCACTGTTCTCGATACGGATCCATATGATATGATCCTGGGCATGCCCTGGATTGAGAAGCACGACCCCTCGATCGACTGGCGAGGCAAGGCAATCGGTGCCAGCCGCCCTGCGCAGTCCGACAGAGCATTGGTGAGTCATGTTCCCACCTCTGTCAGGACTCGGGGCACCCGCAAGGGTTGCCAGGGTACCAAATCATCCGGCAGATGTTTGGGAGTCGTCGACGTATATGACGACTCCGAGGATGTTTTGATGGTGGCAGCGCCCAGAGGAGGCGCTGGCCAAGTGGGTAACTTAGGTCCACAAGCGGGTAACTATGTTTCGCAGACAGCTGCAGCTGTCACGAACACTGACAATAACGTGTTCAGGGTGGGTAACAGAGTGCCCCACGCGGTCGCCCAGACCTTAACTGAAGAGGGAGGCGTCGAACACGCTTCCTGTGTGGGTACCACAGTACCACACGACGCCACGAGTGCCTCGGATGTCGGAGCGCCGACATCCCCAGACGTGGGTTGCAAAGCTCCACGTCACGGTCGCCGTCGACGACGACGACGCCGACTTGTGGCTTTACGCGACTCGGAGTCCAGGGCCCGTGCTCCTCCGACAAGGCTGGTGGAAGGGTGTTATCACTCTTCGATGGAGAAACCGGTTTGCCCGTTAAGGCATCTGGTATCCACTTGGAACTGCTGCCAGAGGTTGCAGAGATAGTGAACCTCGAGGAAATGGCGGTCGAGTCTTGCCTGGCCAACCTTAAAGCTGGAAAGGCTGCCGAGATGTTGCTCATAGGACCTGAGACCGCTCGGGAGGAGCTGAACGTCTCATCTGTCTTTGACGGTGACGTCATGGAATACTTGAACAAGCAGCGTCAGACGCGCTTGGGTTCCGAGATCCTTAAGAACCCCATCCGGTGTAGCATTTGGAGATGGAGTATGCGGACGTGGTGACCAAACACCCACCGACCCAACTCCCACCAGATCGAGGCGTACGGCATGGGATTGATCTCGTGCCTGGCACAACGTACTGTGTCACGAGGCAATAGTCTCTTCCGCGCGAACAGTGCGAGGTCATTGATGCATTCTTCGCTGCGAAAGCGAAGGCAGGCATGGTGCGGGAGGCGAAGTCCCCGCACTCGACGCCAACTTTCTGCGTTCGGAAGCCAAACGGAAAGTAACGTCTAATTCATGCTTATAACAAGCTGAATAACGCGACGGTGCCGGACCAAACACCAATCCCACGAAAGGATGTGTTAATAAACAACATGGCCGGGAGCGTACTGTACAGTGCGCTGGATTTGGTAGACGGATACTTCCAGATCCTGATGCGAGAGAGTGACATCCCGCTCACCGCGGTGAGCACTCCAAGCGGCATGCTTTGGGAGTGGCTCGTTATACCGCAGGGCTTGTCTAACGCCCCGACGACATTCAATCGCCTGGTGACGCAATTGTTCAGGCCACTGCTCGCCTTCGTACAGACGTACTTCGACGACATATTCGTCCATAGCCGTGCCGAGGGAGGAAAGACGGTCATGGAGGTGCATCTGGGGCACCTCCGTCGAGTGTTGAACGTAATGCGAGCGAACAATCTCTACGCCAACATCGACAAGTGCGTTTTCGCGTCACCAGAGATTAAAGTTCTCGGTTGCTTCGTAAGCAACGTGGGCGTTCGGGCCGGCCCAGACAAGGTCAAGGCCATAGCAGCCTGGCCAACGCCCCGATCCCAGAAGGATCTTCGAAAGTGGTTGGGCTTGGCCAACTACCTTCACAAGTACAGCGCAGGGTACGCGGGCTTCGCTAAGCCCTTGTCGAGCCTCCTTCAGAAGGACGTCGACTGGCGCTGGGAGCAGGAGCACCAGGATGCTTTTGACAGCATCAAGGCCAGTCTCCAAGAGGCCCCTGTCCTGGCCCTGCCGGACGAGACGAAGCCGTTTAGCGTCGTCTGCGATGCCTCCGATTACGCAATCGGATGTGCATTGCTACAAGCCGACACGGTTGGACACGAGCGAGTCATCTCGTTCCAGTCCAGGCAGCTTATAGCCGCCGAGCGGAACTATCCTGTCCACGACAAGGAGCTCCTGGCAATGAATGTGTCCTTGTGAAGTTTCGTGCTCATCTCCTGGCTCCGGTCGTCGTGATCTATCCAGACACGCGTCTTGAGGACGGCGACTAACTCGCCTCACTCTCCCAATGATGGCGAGGTGGCTGTCCTTCTTCGTGTAGTACAACTTCCGTGTCGAATACAAGCTGGGTAAGCTCAACGTGCTTGCGGACGCCCTCTCTCGGCGTCCTGACTACGAGGTGCCACATCACACGGTGACACGGATCTATATGATCGGATACGCATGCGTATCGGACGATGAGCTGTCACGCCTATCATCAATCTCACGCAGACGAGCGCGAGTCGACTGCTCTCGTCGCGACAGCGCTCATGCTCACGATACGAGTGAAGAGACTCTTCTATACGG
>NW_003303532.1:48055-50975 GCF_000142945.1 Phytophthora infestans T30-4 | reverse complement strand
GCTTGGATGTGGAACTTTGCTACCTACCTTGGCTGTGGAGCGCTGTTACTTACCACCTTGGTTGCGGATCTGCGCTACCCGCCTTGATGTGTGGAAACCATGTGACCCACACACAGGGGTTCGTATTGTCGAGACATTGAACGCTATGGCTACTACTGCTCCAGGTTACAGATTGAAGAAGACTAGGATCAAATGATCCTAATCCTGAAATGGCGCTGTATTCAAGTCAGCACCAAGCAGCTAATACATGTATCCAATACAAATGCTTCACACAAATCTCTAAAAACAATGTGACAATTCTTCAGATTCCATTACTCGTCTGTCCAGTGGCTTTCACAAGGCACATCATTTCAGTCGTTTTGCACTCTTCGTCACTCATTTCGCACGGCAACATCCTCTTTAAAATGATCACATGCTCTAATTGAAGTTCTCACTCTGCTTATGAAAGGATTGAAGCATCCCTCGTATCTAGTTTCAAAATGTAGCTCCTTATGAAGCTAGCATTTAATGACGAAATAACCAAGATGGCGCTGCAAAAACCAAGATACATTCCACTTTTTATTTATCGAACATGCTACCAGTAGAATTCCTCCACTGGGCTGCCGTCCGCATCCAATAGGCTAATTTGCAGGAACATGTCGCTCTTGGGTGACCCCAGTCCGCCCACTTCGTCCGGCAGTACCAACGGGTAGCTGCACATCTCGCAGTTTCTGTTTCCAGCGTACAGCGTCAACGGGATCACCGCGGATCCAATAAGATCGTCGTGGCCCGGACGGCTGCGGTCAAACACTTGTGCGACAAGGAACTCGTTCTCCCACTCTTCCACCTCAAATTCAAACTTCTCGGGTGGTGTCCAGTGTGGATCAAGGCTGCTCTCGACGCACGAGCTCTTCTTGGTTGTGTCCCCCAGTGTGAAGACCACGTACGCGCTGCTCTTGCCGCCCACCTCGTTCGTCGCTGCCACTAGGTCGTGGCACTTATAGAGCACTATTTTCACCGAGAACGTGTCCTCCCTCATTCTGTGTGTCCAATGTAGTTGTGAAGTACAGTGAAGCGATCATGCGATCGAGCAAAAGACGACTGTAGTGTCGTTGGCAAGAGTCCGACCACCGAGATGTCAATTGAAGTTTTGCTTTTGTGACAGGGGGTCACCTCATGGTGGTGGATCTCCAGGATCGCACCACGGTGGCGGTTCCCCAGGAGCGCCTCAGGGTGGCGGATCCCCGGGATCGTCTCACGGTGGCGGATCCCCTGGATCTGTCTTGATCCCCGCTCCCCCTAACTCATCACTGCCAGGGATGCTCCCCGTGGCTCCGTTCGGTCCGGATGCCGCCTTCATTCCTGGTAGACGTGCTCCTGTGGCCTTCGCTACTAGATACATCGAGCCTTGGTCCGCCAAGAAGTTGAACCGGGTCGCGGTTATCTCAATGGAGATCACGGTCCTGTTCCCTGAGTTGCCTTTTCGAGCTGAATGGATATTCCCTCGGACGGCGGACGCCATCCCGAGGGCCGGGTACCTGGATTCGCTCGTCACCAGATCTCTCGTGGAAGAACTGACAAGTGCTGCCCCGTGGGATACGCTGGTCACCACACCGGTAGATCCGGTTAGCTTCAGGGGTGATGTGCGTGGGCGACTCGGGGTATTCGTTCGTGCGTTCCGGGATTTCGTCTCCAAGCACCGGGTTGCCATATGGGAGGGCACTCACCGGTTCCCCATCTCTCGGAATCAACTGCAGGGTTCGACTTGGTTGTCTAACTTCAACAAGCAGCGTGGTAACCGACGTAGCCATGCTGG
This sequence comes from Phytophthora infestans T30-4, assembly GCF_000142945.1. Classification (NCBI taxonomy): domain Eukaryota; phylum Oomycota; class Peronosporomycetes; order Peronosporales; family Peronosporaceae; genus Phytophthora; species Phytophthora infestans. The sequence goes on along the minus strand of NW_003303532.1, from coordinate 49,180 downwards.
CCGAGCTTGGAAGAGGGTCCTTGTGATCGTCGTGTTGGCAATCCAGGACGGTTGGTGTGACGTGGATATTTTGTTGGATCCATCCTTCTTGCATCTTCCCCGACGCGGGGATAAGGTGGCTTGGTTTCCGGGATCCGTATCCCGTCAAGCCAACTTGGAGGATCCCAACCTCCATCGCTCAGAACCCACGAGCCTATTGGAAGCCTTGCGAGAGATCGACGAAGCCGAGCCTTGGCGTATCCAGTTTCGCGGGGACTTGAGCCAACACCCAGGACGCCAGATCCAGCGTCTAGTGGGCAAGTTCTTCAACGTTCAGCCCAAGACTACCTAATCCTCATCACTCTTTGACGCCACGCCCCCAGTTTCAGTCTTCGTGGATTCATTTCGTAGCAGTAACTAGCGACTGGAAACTGGGTCGAGTTAGCCCTTTGCATAAGCTATTATAATCCACACTCTCTTACTTGAATATGTCTATAACATTCCCTCGTTGGTTGCGACATCTAGTCAGAGCCTTTCAGTGTACACCTGGATCTGGGCGGGATCCACCCTTTCAGTGTACACCTGGATCTGGGCGGTATCCACCCTTTCAGCGTACACCTGGATCTCGGCGGGATCCCGGATCCGGTTGGATCTGCGCCTGGATTTCATCCGGATCTAGCGCCAATGACCCAGGATCAATTGGGTCAGTATAGTTGGGGCCCTTGAAAGCTCGTGCTTGAGATCAAACAGGACTCCTCGCACGTAAAACGTCACTCTTATGCATAACCATTCACTCCTTCCTCCTAATCCACCCTTCCCCTGTGGATTCGTCTTCTCTTTCTTTCCGATGTGACCAACTCACATCAGCGATCCTCCTCCTCCTGGCCCACACCCTTCCTGTGGGCCCTTCTTCATTGTGGTGAAGTGCTTTCTCAGAAATAAGAGAATGGTCCTGACGCGGGGTCACTATCCCGAATCAGTGACAATTTCAAGTGATTATAGAGGATTTGGGTTGTTTGGCACGGGTGCAAGTTGCCTGTGGTGGATTAGCCATGGCGAGCAGCACCCCGTATGGAATGACGATGGATCTGATATGAGCGATGTACGAGAAGGCAAGAGCCACCAAGACTTACCTCGGATCCACCC
>NW_003303532.1:44765-47955 GCF_000142945.1 Phytophthora infestans T30-4 | reverse complement strand
TGTTGATGCACCGTATTTCTTATGTGTATTGACGACGTTAACTCATCAATGACAATCGAAAAAGCCAATCATTGCGCTCTAAATTTTGTACTGTTGCAGCTTAAGTGCTTACTGACAGCTTACAAAGTGCAAGATTAAACCTGATCAATTTACGGTTGGTACTACAGTAGTATATGTTTTGCTTAGCGATAGGCATCATTCACTTCAAGAATATGGCTGTCGTTAATCACAGAAGGAATACGGTATAATATAAAGGCAATATTATTGTCAATGCAATAATTCTTTCTTACAGCATTGCTGTAGCTTCGATATAGCATATCACGCTGGAGTCATTTTGACGAGCGTGTATCGCTTAGGCTTTCAGCTTTCAAGTTTGTTTTAATTTGTTCAGCTTTTCGTTTTTACTTTAATTATCACTAGCCAAGCACCGGCGGTAGTTTGAGTTTTATTCAAGTTGTTTGCCTTCCCGGCTTCGCTTCGCTTGGAGTGGATATTTATTCCAAACCTATGAGCCCCTATGTGCCCAAATCGACTTCTTTAATTTCATAAATCTGGGTTTAAGTTAGACCATTCGCTACAAAATGCTGAGTTCACAGTAAGCCGTGCAATTATTCCTACAAAAAAACTGAGCCCCTAGCATCATACTTTCCATGGTTTAAAGATTATTCTACATGTAGTGATCTTGACACGGTCTCTTTATTATTGTTGGCTATCACATTCAGAATCACCTGCACTTCAAATAGCATGTCTACAAACGCCACACAATGTATTTAGCTTTGCATCGTGCTCGATAGCATAGGCCGTTCTAAGCCGCTATGTAACTTAGCTCGGATCGATGCAAACGATAATAATCGCCTGTCCAGCTTGCACTACTTATCTGCTTGTACTGCCGATTTCAGCTTGTAAGTAACTAAAGATTGTTCAGTTCTCATATCAAACTCAATGAAAGCTAAACAATATTTTTAATGTATGTAGCGTTCATTTTTATAATTTTTAAAAAATAAACCCTCTTAATATTCAACCATTTGGAAATAACAGCCATTTGGGAAAATGTTTAGCCACAAAGACCTGGGCGGTTTATGTTCGCTGCCGCGTTAAAGTTCTTTTGGGAAGGGTTTAAAAAGGCAATTTGGGTTTGAGAGAGATTTGATTTCCCCAGAGTATAATAAATTCTCAGGTAGGCCATTCACAGTTCTCCTTTTAAGAGAGCAAGTGACTATTAAGTAGATGTAATGATATATTATAGGTAGATAAAGCTGGTTTATACAACTATAGTCACTATAGAAATGCAATGTCATTAACCATGGTTGGCTTTGGACGACCTTGGTACCTTGTACCAAATATCCAAAGTATGACGTGTCATACTTCTGAAGTGTGACGTGTCACACTTCATGTAACCAGGGATACACTTAGGGCTCTGTACCCCGTTACATCCCCCCCACTTAGGTTCGGTTTACCGACCAATCAGAATGAAGAAGTCTGCGTCACAAACTTTCATTCTCAAAGTCGAAAACCATCGACTTGGCCGCGCGAGCGCGGCGGAGGCCCACCTCACAGTTAGAGCCTCGAGCAGCAGTCTGTGCGCTCTTCTTCGTGGTCTCCACTTCGACCGTTTACCATGCCTCGTGGCACTTTAAAGAGCGGTGCGAAGACACGCTCCAAAACTGCTGCGGGAAAGGCGCAAGCCAAGAGTGCTAAGCCTCACGGCAAAGGCTCTGCACTCCAAGAGGCTACTCAGGTGGCCTCGGAGGCGATAGGCTCAGCTAGTGACGCGGCTGTGAGCAAGCGTGCGAGCAAACGCCGCAGTCCGTCACCCTCGGCCGCCCTAGACAACCGTCCGAGCCCTCGGTTCGCTGAACGTGAGTTCGACTCGGCCAGTGAGGACGAGGCCGAGTCCTTTGTCAGGTCGCCCCGTGTACTTCAGCTTGTATGCGATGACTTCCTTCGCCTTCCACACTTACTCACCGTCGTCTATCTCCACACCAAACGCGCTTCCCACCTCCCCAACAATCGCACACACCAGGGTTATCTTCCCCATATTCCTGGAGCTGTCTAGAATCTGGAATAAGGGGAGAGAATTTCTGGTGTACTTTAGCGGAAAAGACGCGTGTCACATAGACTTACAACCACTGGACGCCTCCCAAAACTGGCATAAGGGGGTGTCATAAACAATCTCTAAATTTAGCTCTAAATATAATAAGTGCACAGGTACAAAATGTTGATGCACCGTATTTCTTATGTGTATTGACGACGTTAACTCATCAATGACAATCGAAAAAGCCAATCATTGCGCTCTAAATTTTGTACTGTTGCAGCTTAAGTGCTTACTGACAGCTTACAAAGTGCAAGATTAAACCTGATCAATTTACGGTTGGTACTACAGTAGTATATGTTTTGCTTAGCGATAGGCATCATTCACTTCAAGAATATGGCTGTCGTTAATCACAGAAGGAATACGGTATAATATAAAGGCAATATTATTGTCAATGCACATAATTCTTTCTTACAGCATTGCTGTAACTTCGATATAGCATATCACGCTGGAGTCATTTTGACGAGCGTGTATCGCTTAGGCTTTCAGCTTTCAAGTTTGTTTTAATTTGTTCAGCTTTTCGTTTTTACTTTAATTATCACTAGCCAAGCACCGGCGGTAGTTTGGGTTTTATTCAAGTTGTTTGCCTTCCCGGCTTCGCTTCGCTTTGGAGTGGATATTTATTCCCAACCTATGAGCCCCTATGTGCCCAAATCGACTTCTTTAATTTCATAAATCTAGGTTTAAGTTAGACCATTCGCTACAAAATGCTGAGTTCACAGTAAGCCGTGCAATTATTCCTACCAAAAAACTGAGCTCCTAGCATCATACTTTCCATGGTTTAAAGATTATTCTACATGTAGTGATCTTGACACGGTCTCTTTATTATTGTTGGCTATCACATTCAGAATCCCTGGCCCTTAAATAGCATGTCTACAACCGCCACACAATGTATTTAGCTTTGCTCGGTGCTCGATAGCATAGGCCGTTCTAAGCCGCTATGTAACTTAGCTCTGAATCGATGCATAACGATAATATTCGCCTGGTCCAGCTTGGCACCTACTTATACTGCTTGGAACTGGCCTAATTTCCGCGTGGAAATAACTAAAAAAATGTCTCCAGTTTCTCAATATCACAACTCAAATGGAAAAGCTAAAA
>NW_003303532.1:41517-44665 GCF_000142945.1 Phytophthora infestans T30-4 | reverse complement strand
GGCCTCGAAACTTTACAAGGAGCCCACAAAGATGCAGATCATGAACCACATCCGTAAGAGTGGGCTGGAAGTCATCGTGATCTTGGAGGGTATCGACAGCTCGACATCCAACACCATGCAGGCGCGCAACTCGTACACTGATGAAGACATCGCATGGGATGCAACTTTTGAGCGATGTGTCGTTAAGACCTCGAGGGGTCTCTGCATCGACTTTGATCGCTTTCACCTGCTGAAGCCGGCGCCACTGGACGCAAAGCGTTGTGTCATGTCGTCCCAGTTTTGAGATAAAAAAAAAATGTAGAGCACACCCAGTAGCTTTCTCTAAGCGATGATTATTGGTGGTACATTTAATGAAACAAGCAATGCAACGAAGCGCTAACCTGGTGCTATTCTCGTTAGCAAACTCCGTGTCGTACTCGTAGAGCTAGAACAGCAGGTGCAAGAAATAAATATCATGCCAACTAACATTTACAACCATCTACCACTTGAGAACACCCATCGGTACTTCGGCTCACGTCTGGCGCTGACGGTTTTGTCGACGAAGTCTTCGTTTTAGCAGATTGGCCTCTGTGAATGGATACAAGAAGAATGGTGAACTTCATAAGTTATCAAACAACCCGTGCGAATAAACCCAGAGCACACCGTTGATTCGACGCTGTTCTTCTTCAATATCAGTTCGATCACGTGTAAAAGCTACCGAGAATGCTCGAAGCGGAATTAACAACTTCGGTTTGACGTTGGTGGTAGCGCCATACTGGGAGTCAGCTATCCCACGGAAAAAGCGAAACATTGTGAAACTTAGCTGACCAAAATTCTTCAAATATCAATATCATCATCGTTCTTACCAGTTTTGCGGATATCACGACCATCAGCAGCACCCACTATTCCACTCGCATCATCCTTCGCATTGCATCGCGCCATCACCTCCGTCTCAATGTTCTTTAGAGAAGACACCTCGTCAGCCAGCATACGCTTTTCCTCCTCCAACGCGGCCACTGTAGCACTCTGTTTCGCCTGCAACTCCTCCAGTTGCATACTCTGAGCCGACAAACGCTCTTCCAGAGCACACTTCTGGCTCCGAAGGGCATTCATCTCGCCACCGGCCTCAGCGCTCGACGTCTCCAACTTTGAGGTTGCCACTTCTAGCTGCTCTGACAGCAATGACAGTTCACTCTCCAGCTGGGCCACGCGGTCGTCCTTCTCATTGCATCGCGCCATCACCTCCATCTCAATGTTCTTTAGAGAAGACACCTCGTCAGCCAGCATACGCTTTTCCTCCTCCAACGCGGCCACTGTAGCACTCTGTTTCGCCTGCAACTCCTCCAGTTGCATACTCTGAGCCGACAAACGCTCTTCCAGAGCACACTTCTGGCTCCGAAGGGCATTCATCTCGCCACCGGCCTCAGCGCTCGACGTCTCCAACTTTGAGGTTGCCACTTCTAGCTGCTCTGACAGCAATGACAGTTCACTCTCCAGCTGGGCCACGCGGTCGTCCTTCTCATTGCATCGCGCCATCACCTCCGTCTCAATGTTCTTTAGAGAAGACACCTCGTCAGCCAGCATACGCTTTTCCTCCTCCAACGCGGCCACTGTAGCACTCTGTTTCGCCTGTAACTCCTCCAGTTGCATACTCTGAGCCGACAAACGCTCTTCCAGAGCATACTTCTGGCTCCGAAGGGCATTCATCTCGCCACCGGGCCTCAGCGCTCGACGTCTCCAACTTTGAGGTTGCCACTTCTAGCTGCTCTGACAGCAATGACAGTTCACTCTCCAGCTGGGCCACGCGGTCGTCCTTCTCATTGCATCCGCCATCACCTCCATCTCAATGTTCTTTAGAGAAGACACCTCGTCAGCCAGCATACGCTTTTCCTCCTCCAACGCGGCCACTGTAGCACTCTGTTTCGCCTGCAACTCCTCCAGTTGCATACTCTCTGCAGCATGAAGGCGCCTCTCAATTGCTATCCGCTGAGTTTGCTGACGGATTTAAACGACCACTGGCATTTCTCTTGGTTCAGCGACAAGCACGTTCTGACCCAAGTTACGCTGAAGTATCCAAAGAACGCGTTCAGATTTATCGAAGCAGCCGTACTGGGACGAACGGATTCTGCCCCACCTCCTCCGTCATTCATGCCTGGATCTTTCAAGACAATCAAGGTTGATGACTTCTTGCCCCAGCCGGTTGATGCTCGTGCAGAGGAGATGATGGAACGATACGAGTTGATGGCAGATGTGGTGGAACCAGAGTTTCTCATGGCGAGGCGGATGGATTATGCGCGACAGTTAGTCCAGTCGATGCCTATGTACTCTTACATGTATACGTAGTTCGTTGTTTCAATCTTTACGAGGCACTATCGTGAATGAACTTTTATCGCTGTGTTGTATGTGCCAATGCTTGCCTAGGACTACATGTACCAGCTTTTTAACTTTTCCATCCTGATAAATATAAATTTAAGAATAAACAAAGATGGAGGTAAATTCACACAAGAGTGCATGAATGCAGCGCAGAAGCGCTACTACCCAAATTCGCGTTATGCTCTTACAAAATGAGGTCGAAATAACATGAAATTTGTATTTTGAGTGACTCACTAAATAGGTAGCGCCCCTTCTGTGACATCACCTTCTTTCCGCTTGAGTAACGGGTGATACATTTTCAAGAAATTCTCTCTCCCCCCTTTTTCCACATTCATCGGCTCGTGTAGAGATGGTGAAGCTTTTGTGTTTATTTTTTGTTTTGCCCAAAAACCCTTTTTCCGCGGGAAGTAGAGCGAGAGGCAAATTTGTGGGTGGAACTGGAAGGAAAGGCATCCCAGGGCGAGAGAGAGGCCCCAAGGACCTCCAAAGAGGGTTGATGCAGACAAGCTGCAGCTCTTCCTGGCGAAGAAGAAGAAAGGCGCTGGGGTGTGGCTAACGGAGAACGACGTGAAGGTCGGTGTAAGTGACACGAGTGATTTGAAGCTGTTGGGCGTGGCAGGAGCGCCGCTCGGCTTGGTTGGCTTGTCGGAGAAGGAAGTCAACTTCGTACCCACGCTAGAGGATGTCGAGTCGATGAACACACCTGTTCAAGTGCTGGTGGCGTTGCCTCCTTGGACAAGTAGTGCGCCTATTTCTGATGGGACGAACTTATGGCTGTCGAGATTTCAACATAACG
>NW_003303532.1:28656-38380 GCF_000142945.1 Phytophthora infestans T30-4 | reverse complement strand
CATACTGCGGTAGCATGTGCAGATTGTCACGTACAATACGATGACTGTCCTCGTTCGTGTAGGTAGCGTGACAGACGACCTGTTTATCTGCGAGTGGGACCTGTTTGTGCTCGTTCAGGAAGGAAAATGGCTTCGGCGGGTTGTCACTTGGCTGCACTTCAAGGTCTGAGTAGTCGATCGTGCGTCCATCAAGGCGAGGTGGCGTGCCGGTTTTCAAGCGACCAAGGGGAAATTTGCAACGCTCTAGTGTCTGCGCCAGACCAACTGCTGGAGGCTCAAGGCCAGCCGTGTCGCGCATGTGTCGTCCTGCCGGAATGCGAATATCGGGTCCTTGATAAATCATACCACGGAGGAACGTGCCCGTCGTAATAACCACCTGTGAAGCCTGAATCTCGCGACCTGAAGACGTCACTACGCCCTTCACGCGCTCCTCTACGTCGTCGTTACTCTGGTTTATCTTCTCCAACATGAGGTCGTCCACTCCATCTTCTACCAGCCAGAGATTCGGCAGTTCCTGTAGTGCTTTCTGTATTCCTTGCTGATACAAATCTCGATCCATCTGAGCTCGCGGGCCTCTCACCGCTGGCCCCTTGGCCGAATTGAGCATACGAAACTGGATACCGGCCGCGTCGGCCACCTGGCCCATGAGGCCACCCATTGCGTCCACTTCGCGCACTAAAGTACCTTTACCGACTCCACCAATGGACGGCTGTCAAGGTGCACACATTTTGGTGAGTTGGAACGGCTTCTAGAAACAGTAGTCAAGAATAGTGGACTGCCACCTACATTGCACGACATTTCGCCAATTGTTGCCAGCTTCTGCGTCACCAATGCGGTTTTAGCACCTGAGTAGCATTGCGCAGTTGTCATGAAAGAGGTGAACAGCTACAAAAATGCGGTTGGTAAATTAGAGTGGAGCATACCGGTTCGGGAGGCAGCTGCGGCAGCTTCGCAGCCCGCGTGTCCACCGCCTACCACGACCACATCGAAGTGGGGAGGGGCGACAGCACTGCTCAACGCTCGCAGAGCAGCGCGACGCACGTAGGATGCTACGAAGGGCCGACGACGCGCCAACATGATGAATGGTGGTCGGAATGACACAAAAATGATGTGCACTAAATTTGTCCAAAGCTGTAAAAAAGAAACACACAGTTTTTCTTAGTAAACTCAAATCATCAATTATCTTGCATTTTGTAAGACCCAAGTTGAAGTGGCGATCATAACCACATGTAGTTTAAGCCATGAGGTTTCTTACATGATGTAAGTAACTTGGATTCCTTCTTTTCTATTGACCCGGCGCCAGTGACTCACTGGGTACACTACTGAGGAATCCTCAGTGAGGATCAAGGATGAGCTACAAGTCTCTGCCGTGTCATTTGTCATTTGTCATTTGGCGATTGGACTGGAAACGCATCGACTTGCTTCAAGCGAGATAAAATGGTGTCATCTACGTATGGGTTGCCATCGCATTTTGCGCCCTGCTGGTAGCCTTCCTCGCCTTCACGTTCATTAAGATGTATCTGGACGGCCGAGAGCGAGGACAGCGTGAAGCACAAGGTGGGGGGCCGTATAGCAGCAGCAGTGACAATGAGGACGGGTACCTCGGGCTCAGGGTGTTCCGTGACAGCAGAGGCAACGACGCTGGTGGGCTTGAGTACGTGAGGGAAGAAGTCGACAAGGGTGGTGTTAAAAGCGGTGCTGCAGCCTTAGTCTAGCCTGCGAGATGTCAGGAAAATTCTGCTAACAACCAGTCAATACGGAAAACAACAACGTAGTTGGAAAACTAAATTGCCCTACTGTGTTTCTTGGTACGTCCAGGCTCTCCAGGCGCCAAGAAGCTCTTGGTCAGAATCTTTTTAGTACCTTGCAGCTCCGATTAGGTGTCTCTCGGCTTCCAATGCTATCTCCGCTGCCACAGCTGCCATTACCGACACAGCCACAACTAACCCCACTGTCGTCTCCATGCCGCCGCTCCAGAGTATAGTTGGCTCGATGACTTCGACGTCGTTGGTCTCCTCGTAGTCGAATTGCGCGTCGTGCCATCGTATGCTGCTGCTAGTGTCCACGGGTCTCCAGCCGCTGATCCTGCAGAAAGCAAGTACCGCCACGCTCATGCTGAAGCCCAGTGCAATCTCCAAGACCCAGTTCTCCATTGTCGTAGGGTCAGCAATTGGAGCAGTCGCATATTGTGCGACCGGTCGAAAGCAAGGCTGTTGGGCTAAAGTGTCTTCTTTCAGTAGTTGGTCCGTCACTTTCCCCTCAGAAGATGAATTAATATCCTGCTGGTCTTCCTGAAATGACTCATAACTTATGAGATCACCGCGTGTGCCGTTTATCGAAAAATGCGGTAACCATGAGTGTTCATTTTTAAAAATTGGCTTGGTTTTAATTTTAAGTAAACTGTTCGCTGTTCCGTTCACGTTAATGCGCCTCGACTCATGCTCGACGCCGTCGCTGTGATCTCGGTCGCCATATACACCGTAATGGCCACTGCGATCACGACACCCCCTGCCAGCTGCACGTCTTCGCCGCACAGTCCGCTGCTGAAGTGGCTCGGAAACGTTGCATAAACGCTAAGACCGTTCCTGTTCTCCGCAGCTCTCCGTGTGTTACTCGAAAGCTGCAGCCCTGTGCTTGAGGGTGTGCCCCGCAGCCAGCAGAGCAGCAGTACCGCCACATTAACGCCGATGCCCAAAATGATATCGGCCAGCCAGTTGTCTGCCATGTTGAGAAAAATTCCGATTGTGGGAATAACACATGTGTGCGTGGCCATGTGCCATACACAAGGCCGTCTCACGACTGACGATGAAGCCGCGTCGTTTGACACCATGGTGCATCAACTCCTGCCACCGCAGAATACAGTGGCTAAATACTACTAAATATTGTAGAGAGTATTTGCCCCCAGCGTTCTGCACACGTTGCACATGGCTGCAACCTCATTGCGACCAGCACTATTCTTCGGTCACCCGAAGAAATCTTAATTTAGCAATTGCTAAAAATGACGACATAATTTGCAGTGCATCCTCGCGCTAATATTGAACAAGTACACTGCACGAGTATGTCGGGTTCTCTGGAGCAAAAGTTCTCTGGAGCAAAAGATAGTTGAAAAGGGATTCTGTAGCCATTGCAACGCCGTGCTTAATCCTCACTCGTTCTTCGGTTTGCTGCTAGAACTGGCTTTCGATGCCGCTTCTTCTCCTTTGACTTCGTCGACATCCGAGCACTTGTCCTGGATGTCTTCCGCCAAGCCCTTGCGAATGAGAGTGTAGCCCATGACGAGGAAGAGACCATACCAGTACACGTGCAGCACTACCAGCATGCAAAGCAGCGCGTTGCCCGGATGCAAGAAGATGCCAACCACATGCGGATTGGCCTCAGGGATCACGAAGATGGCGTTGTAGATTAAGTGGAACGGATACACGTACAGCCGCGTGTAGCCCCAAGAGACCAGGAGCACGACGTACATGGCTACAATCAGTGGAGTGTTGCCTGTATCGACAACCGACTTGATAGCGTCTATTTATTCAGCATTGACAGACACATAAAAACGCAGTGTTAGTAAAAATTATCGCCATTAGTTGCAAGAGACGCAAACTTACAGCCAGTCACGTCGCCAATGTCATGCGTGAACGTCACTAGCGCTCCCATGGCGCAGTAGTTGGCAAGATACGATCCTCCGATGAGGATGATCGTCACCAAATGGTGCAGAAGCATCTCGATGAAGTCGTTACGGATAGGGGAGAAGACCAGCATGTACAGTAGACTGTGGAAATGGTAGCCGAGCTGTACGAAGTAGTAGTACTTGAGAGCGAAGCCTGGTGCTTCATTCAAGATCAAGTAAGCCTCACGGATCTCACCCTTGCCTCCCAGCACAGGTGGGAACCACTTCTCGTCGCGCATAACGTAGTATCCAGCCACAGTAATACCAGCAAAGTATCTACAACAGTATCAGCACGAGCAGAAAAAGCAAGTCTAAGTCAGCAACCACAGGCTCCTCCGACCTTCAGAGACGAGGCAGTTCGCTCACAGGAACTTGAAGAGCACCGTAGCGAAGCGCTCGACACGATCCGCGTGCAGTCGCTTGGTTGGGGACAGAACTCGGCGGCCGAGAGGCTTGGCCACGGCCAGAAAGGCAAAGCGTAGTGTGATGGTGACGAAAGCGAAGCCGATGCCGATGAGCCACTCACTGATATGTGGCATGTCTGGGTCCGTCTGGAACTCGGGGATGGCAGCGCGCATTTGCGCCACGCCAAAGAGCTCGGCCAGCACAATTGGCACGAGAAGCAGCGTCAATGCCACGAGCACGTACTCCTTGGCGCTAAAGAGCACCTTCATCTCAGTGGCGGCCATGACTGCTGCTGGACGCTCGCTTGACGAACGATCAGGGGGGCAGGATGGGATATGTTGGTGAGCAACTGCCCTTCGACGACACTTTGCCGGATCGGACCCCGGATCACACTCTCTTGGACTCTGTATGCTTTTCACGACCACCCATCCGTATCCGACAGCCGATCTTCTAAAATCAAATCATCAGATCTGATTATGCGTCCCGTGAACAGTATTTGGTCGGTATTTTATGGGGTCCACAGCAAGAAACGGTTTTAGATCAAATCTGGCCTGACTTTAATCAACAATCGTGATCATAATCCAATTCGTACAAATGCATGTTTTGTTGATTTATTGCGGCAACCTCAGTCGTCCTTGGATTTGACGTGCGATGCCTCAGCACTGGCTTCTTCGGCTTGGTTTTCTTCCTCGCTGGGGTCCTCCACCTTATGCTGAATGTCTTCGGCCACGCCCTTGTTCACCAGTGCATACCCCATCACTAGGAAGAGGAAATACCAGTATACGTGAAGCACCATGAGCATGCACAGCATTGCAACCATCGGGTGCGCGAATGTGTGGTTGATGCCCAAGTGCTCTTCTGATAGCACGGTAAATGTAGTCTTGATGAGATGGCACGGGAATACGAACAGCCGTGTGTATGCCCACGACACCAGCAGCACCAGGTACATGAACACTACCAGTGGCGTGTTACCAGAGTCCACAATCGACTTGATACCATCTGCACAAAAAGCAATAGAAAGCAGAGTTAGTTTAAACGGGTACCGGTAGTCCACTCGATCGCTATCTTGCACGTACATCCAGTTACGTCGCCCACGTCGTGTGTGAACACCACGAGTGCACCAAATTCCGTGAAGTTAGCCAAATGCGACCCGCCAATCAAAAGAATCGTGGCCACGTGATGAAGCAGCATCTCGATAAAGTCGTTGCGAATCGGTGAGAAGAAGACCATGAACAGCAAGCTGTGCAGGTGATATCCGAGCTGCACCATGAAATAATACGTGAGTGCGCTAGACGGCGCGTCGGACAGCACATGGAATGTCTTTATCGCTTCGCCCTTGCCTCCTAGTGACGGTGGGAGCCACGGCTCGTGCTCCATCACCTTAAAGCCAACGATGGTGATAGCAAAAAAGTACCTATTCAAACCCAGCACCAATCCAATTTGTCAATACGCATCTCCCCCTCGGTTAGTAGAACTTTATAATCTGCTCACATGAACTTGAACAACACAGTGGTGAAGCGATGTACACGGTCTTCGACCACGCGCTTTTTAGGCGAGAGCACGACGCGAGCAAGGGGCGCAAATGCTTTTCCAGCGACAAAACGCGCACCAATGAGCAGCACGGCGGAGGCGCCTGCGACCACCAAGTCCGTAAGCTGCGGCATGCCCGGCGTACCGTCGTGGAAGGCTTTGTTGTGGCTGCGAGTATGCGAGACGCCGTAGAGCTCCAGCCCCAGGATGGGCACGAGTGTCACCGTCATGGACACCAGCACGTACTCCTTGATGCTGAGCGAGACCTTCATCTCGGTCGACATAGCTCAGTCAGCGGCTTGCGAGGGGGGTGAAAGGGGCTGACGATCCACTCGAGGTGCGGCACGGCAAGTAGCGAATGGTGCCGCGTATGATGGCAGTGCTGACATCCCTAGTCCAATATATCTACTCCCCGGCTATGTGCGTTTTTGGAAACAACATAAATGTAGCCATTTCGCCTAAGATCCTGCCCTAATGCATACCTCGATTTAAATAGAGGTATTCCTTACCGGTATTTTTAGTCATGGCTGAGTTAATTAAACCGGTACCGCTGAATGTATTACAGCGCTCTCTAAGGTTTTTCTAGCCTAGAACTTGGTGAAGAAGAAGGTATCTGCTCTAGGCAACCTACGTATTGATGCTGTCCAAATAAAATGAATTGTCAATGATATTTTTGTAATATAATGCAGCTGTTTCAACGGGCGGGGTTGAGAACTTAGTTTTCTTAAACTTAATTATTATATAAAAATCAATTGTTCTGATTGCTAAGAATTTTGTCAAGCTAGAGTTTGTGCTCAAGATTTAGGTGTCAGAAACTTGAAAATTTCCGTGCTTTTAATTGGTCAAGTTTTCCTCTTAAATTACTTTTCAAAAAACCATTTGTTCTGATTGTTAAGAATTTTGTCAAAACTAGTTTGTGCTCAAGATTTAGGTGTTAGTGCGTTGAAAATCTCCGTGCTGCGGCGATCTTTTCATTGGTCAAGTTTTCCTGTATGAGAAGAAAGTATGTTTAACGAGCTGCGTTATTGGCTTCCTGCACATTAGTCTGTCACTGTGCACTGCAAGTCAGTTCAGTCGTCATTCTGCTGTCCAGCTGGCGGGCACCACCGTGTCTGGTCATTGCTTAATTGCTCATGACCCTGACGCCGTCAGTGACGGACTTGCCCGAAGACGTCGTCAAGCTGGAGCACTCCGGCCGCAAGCGTCCGAGGAGCGACAGCAGTCGACTCAACAACGTGGAAGACGCCTCGTCGAGGACGTGCATATTCCGCCGATCCAAGTGGACAAGGACCTGCTGATCCAAGTGGTCCGAATCAAAGTGCAGACTTTGATTCGCAATGCTAAACTGCGCGAGCAGGGCGTAGTGCTGGAACCTGGCAAGAAGCGCGACCCGCACTGCACCACAGAGCGACTAGAAAAACTCCTTCCGGTGATCGAACAGCGATGGCTACAGGATCTCATGAATGGTGACGAGCCACGGTATGGCTTCGACGAGGTCGTCAAAATTTTCCTGGACATTGTTCACAATGACTCAGACATCGGAGAAAACGTAGATCGGCAGAAGCTCTAGGCAGAAGTTAGCAGTGGACACTTATGAACGAAGGAAGGTCATTAAGATGTCCAACAGTAAATTTAGTTTAGCAGACGAGGCTCTCAACGCAACGCAATAGTTGATGTCTTGAAGTGGCTGCAGTAACTTAATCTGCTACATTACTGGGCGAGCCGCTCATCTGTCTCCAGTATCGGGTATGACTCAAAGTAGTGTTTTTGCTCTAGTACACCGCCGGAAGGTCTTCGCCCGGTTCCGAAAATGTTATTTTTATTGAGACTGGCAAAACAGCAATAAAATAACTTTAAGTGCTTGGAGCACCACGGGTGCAAAAATAATTGGTGCTATTGCATGCAATGTACAGTGGGCTGATACTCGTCTAGTTGGTGGAAGCCTCACGTTATTGCCTGGAGAGAGCGCGGAATAAATTATTTGATTTTGAAATGGGAGCTCGAAAATAAATTATTTTACTGCAAAAAACAATTATATTTAATAAAAATAACCTTTTCGGAACCCCTGCCCCCCATTCGTTGTCTATGGCGATTTTCGCCATCACCTGGCGGGTCTTCGTTGAAGATGACCCTACGTGGGGAAGTACGATGCAGTTATCAAGCGAGAACAGCGGATGTGAGGGAGGAAGCGGCTCTGGGGTCGTCGCGTCCAAGCCGGCCGCTGCGATCGTCTTGCTCTTGAGAGCTTCCACGAGAGCATCTTGGTCCACCTGCCAGTGTTGATCAAAACTGCGCTTGGTTTCATGATAGCTAGCTCTTTAGCGCCGATGCTGCCGCGAGTCGCCTCAGTCAGTGGTTGGTGGAGAGTGACAATGTCGCTTTCGCGCAGCAGTCTCTCCATGTCTACATACCAATCGAACCAGGCTCACCACCAAGCGATTTGGCCTCGCCGGACTTCTCACGAGGTCCCCGTGTAGAGGATCTTACAGTTGAAACCATTTCTCAACATACGCGCGTACGTGGCACCGATGCGTCCTAGACCAACGACACCGACAGTACTACCAGTGATGTCGGTGCCGCAGTACTGAAATGGCTACCAGACGCCCCACTCACCGTTCTTAGCGCTTGCCGCACATTCGAGTACCCGTCGTTTGGCGGCGAAGGTCAGGGCCACGGCAATCTCTGCTACAGCCATATCAAGCACTCCGGGGTATGCCCGACACGGATGCTACAAGCCTTGCAGGCCTCCACGTCGATGTGGTAGTAGAACCTCCAATTCGCTGGCGTAGTAAATCTGCACTTGACATCAGAACCAGTCAAACTACTCTTTTCATCAGCCCCCAATGAATATTCCTCACCAATTGCGTATGGCCAGTTACGCGTGAAGAAAATCTTGCGGGGGGCAATCGGAGGACTCATGGACGCTGCAAATATGACTGCAATGAGCAACTGAGATGCTTGAGATCCTCAAATCTTCTTTTTCTACCAATAATTCAGCATCGTTATTTTCGAGCGTCACTTTCAACACTCAAAGTTTGTATTTAAAGCTGATCCTCTCCTTCGACATGAGCTCCGCTTCGCCCCGGAAGGTCTTTTTCTCTCGGAATGTGCCGTATGCCATTGGTACGGTAAAGCCGTTGAGAATCCAGTTAATTTGTACCACCCGCCACTCTCTATGATACTAAACATCTCGCGTTGCGTCGTCCCAGTCAGCGACTTGCGAAAGCCGGAGCCCACGCGGTCTCAGTGGAGTCTTTCTCCTCCGAGAAGAGCTGCATTCCATGTGAGGAGCTGCTCAAATGCGTGAAGGGATGCACAGGGCTGCTCTGTCTGCTAACGGACAAGGTGGACGCTGAAGTTTTGGATGCCGCGGGTCCCTCACTACGCGTTGTGTCCACCATGTCAGTCGGCCACAACCACATCGATGTGGAGGCCTGCAAAGCTCGAAATGTGAAGGTGGGGTACACCCCGGGGATTCTGGATGTGTCCACCGCTGAGACAGCCGTAGCGCTGACATTTGCAAGCAAGCGACGACTGCTCGAGTGCGCGGCAAGCGCCAAGAACGGCGAGTGGGGCGTCTGGCAGCCTTTCCAGTACTGTGGCTCCGACGTCACCGGTAGTACAGTTGGCGTCGTCGGTCTTGGGCGGATTGGTACAACGTACGCCCGTATGCTTCAGAACGGATTCAACTGCAAGATCCTCTACACAGGACCTCGCGAAAAACCTGAAAATGCCCAGACTCTCGGGGGCGAACCAGGTTCAGTCGAGTACGTGGACATGGAGACGCTGCTGCGTAAAAGTGATATCGTGAGTCTCCACCAGCCACTGACTGAGGCGACTCGCGGCAGTATCGGCGCTAAAGAGCTCGACCTCATGAAACCAAGCGCGGTTTTGATCAACACTGGCAGAGGTGAGCTAGTGGATCAAGATGCACTCGTGGAAGCACTCCGAAACAAGGCGATCGCAGCTGCTGGTTTAGATGTGACGGCCCCTGAACCGCTGTCTCCTACACATCCGTTGTTTTCGCTTGAGAACTGCGTTGTGATGCCTCATATCGGCTCAGCCACGATCAAGACTCGGCAAGCCATGGCGGATATCGCTGTTGCTAACCTTTTAGCAGGAATTATG
>NW_003303532.1:8094-10596 GCF_000142945.1 Phytophthora infestans T30-4 | reverse complement strand
ATAAAATGAAGGAACGGCCTTAGCTCCGACGCTTCAGAACCATATTTTGTCCGACGCCCCCGACAGATCGATGAAAGTGGTCGTATCGTTGATTTGAGAAGCAGGCAAGCCCCGAGACGCTATCCACTTCCCCTTGTAGTCTGGTTAACATGTCAGTACGCATATCGTCCTTATTACGTCTAAAGAAGGTAGACACGGCCGTAGCCCCGACGTTTCCGCCCCATATTTTGGCCGACGCCCCGACGGATCGATGAAAATTGTTGTATAGTTGATTTGAGAAGCAGGCAAGCCACGAGACGCTATCCACTTCCCTATGTAGTCTCGTTAACATGTCAGTACGCATATTGTCCGTAAAACGTCTGAAGAAGGTAGACACGGCCTTAGCCCTGACGCTCCAGAGCCATATTTTCGCCGACGCCCCAGACGGATCGATGAAAGTTGTCGTATCGTTGTTTTGAGAAGCAGGCAAGCCCCGAGACGCTATCCACTTCCCCATGTAGTCTCGTTAACATGTCAGTACGCATATCGTCCTTATTACGTCTGAAGAAGGTAGACACGGCCGTAGCCCCGACGTTTCCGCGCCATATTTTGGCCGACGCCCCGACGGATCGATGAAAATTGTTGTATAGTTGATTTGAGAAGCAGGCAAGCCACGAGACGCTATCCACTTCCCTATGTAGTCTCGTTAACATGTCAGTACGCATATTGTCCGTAAAACGTCTGAAGAAGGTAGACACGGCCTTAGCCCTGACGCTCCAGAGACAATATTTTCGCCCGACGCCCCCAGACGGATACTCATGAAAAGTTTGTCGTATGCGTTGTTTTGAGAAAGCCAGGCAAGCCCCGAGACGCTATGTTCCTCCCCCCGGTAGCCCTCGCTAACGTGTCCGTATGCGTAGCGTCTGTAGTGCGTCCCTAAAATGAAGGAACGGCCTTAGCTCCGACGCTTCAGAACCATATTTTGTCCGACGCCCCCGACAGATCGATGAAAGTAGTCGTATCGTTGATTTGAGAAGCAGGCAAGCCCCGAGACGCTATCCACTTCCCCATGTAGTCTCTTAAACATGTCAGTACGCATATCGTCCTTATTACGTCTGAAGAAGGTAGACACGGCCGTAGCCCCGACGTTTCCGCACCATATTTTGGCCGACGCCCCGACGGATCGATGAAAATTGTTGTATAGTTGATTTGAGAAGCAGGCAAGCCACGAGACGCTATCCACTTCCCTATGTAGTTTCGTTAACATGTCAGTACGCATATCGTCCGTAAAACGTCTGAAGAAGGTAGACACGGCCTTAGCCCCGACGCTTCAGAGCCATATTTTGGCCGACTCCCCCGACGGACACGATGAAAGTTGTCGTATCGTTGTTTTGAGAAGCAGGCAAGCCCCGAGACGCTATGTACCTCCCCCGGTAGCCTCGCTAACGTGTCCGTATGCGTAGCGTCTGTAATGCGTCCCTAAAATGAAGGAACGGCCTTAGCTCCGACGCTCCAGAACCATATTTTGTCCGACGCCCCCGACAGATCGATGAAAGTAGTCGTATCGTTGATTTAGAAGCCGGCAAGCACCGAGACGCTATCCACCTCCCTACGTAGCCTCGCTAGCATGTCCGTATGCATAGCGGCTGCAGTGCGTCCATAGAAGGTAGACACGGCCTTAGCCCTGACGCTCCAGAGCCATATTTTTCGCCAACGCCCCCGACGGACACGATGAAAGTTGTCGAATCGTTGATTTTAGAAGCGGACAAGCCCCAACACGCTAACCACCTTCCCATGTAGCCTCGTTAATGGGTCCGTATGCATACCGTCCGCACCGCTTCCGTAGAAGGTAGACACGGCCATAGCCCCGACGTTTCTGCGCCATATTTTGGCCGACGCCCCCGACGGATCGATGGAAGTTGTTGTATCGTCGATTTGAGAAGCAGGCAAGCCCCGAGACGCTATCCGCTTCCCCATGTAGACTCGTTAACGTGCCCGTATGCATACCGTCCGCAGCGCTTCCGTAGAAGGTAGACACGGCCATAGCCCCGACGTTTCCGCTCCATATTTTGGCCGACGCCCCCGACGGATCGATAGAAGTTGTTGTATCGTCGATTTGAGCAGCAGGCAAGCCCCGAGACGCTATCCGCTTCCCCATGTAGACTCGTTAACGTGCCCGTATGCATACCGTCCGCAGCGCTTCCGTAGAAGGTAGACACGGCCATAGCCCCGACGTTTCCGCTCCATATTTTGGCCGACGCCCCCGACGGATCGATGAAAGTTGTTGTATCGTTGATTTGAGAAGCAGGCAAGCCCCGAGACGCTATCCACTTCCCCATGTAGACTCGTTAACATGTCAGTACGCATATCGTCCTTATTACGTCTGAAGAAGGTAGACACGGCCGTAGCCCCGACGTTTCCGCACCATATTTTGGCCGACGCCCCGACGGATCAATGAAAATTGTTGTATAGTTGATTTGAGAAGCAGGCAAGCCACGAGACGCTATCCACTTCCCTATGTAG